>NW_027112850.1:0-2041 GCF_000696795.3 Halyomorpha halys | reverse complement strand
TGTGTAATATCCAAATTGTAAACAATTTTTATTTATTACAACCCGAATATTACCTAGGTGATAGTAATAAATAAATAGCAAATAATTTGTCGAATATAATAAGAATTCTGAACCAGTGTTGGTCTCTTAAAAGGTACTGAACAATATACGAAATTGAATTTCTCAGAGACACTGTCCAGAATCATTGTTTGTTTACATTCTATATGTTTATATAACATGAAAATCTGTTTTGATGTTTACAACGCCAAATGTATACAAAAATCAGTTCTTTGGTGGTTTCTAGGTGCAGGCATGTGGGAAAAAATATGTTCAATGATTTGTTTACGTTGAATTGAAACAAACGGTTCTCCTTGTTTAGGTGTTTCATTAGAAATTTCAGTTTATATCTAGAGAATTTTATTGTATCCATAAATACCAATAGAAAGTGTTAAAAAGTTATTTGATTTTCTGGAATAGCTACCTCGGATTTTATAATTCTTTTACATTCATTTTTTTAGGTTGACGATGACAAACCAGAAGGCGAAAACAGACCAATTTCTATAATGTTTTCGTGATTATGAAATTCTATTAATTGTTTATAAATTTTGAACCGTCCTATACGTAAGGAACAAACAGTTTAAAACAAACTAAGATACTTGGTAATAAAACATTTTTGAAACGGGACGAATCCCTTAAAATAAGGAGGATATAAGAAACCAAATATTCAAGATGGGCTGGAGTGAGTGAATAATAAGTGAAAGGTATTTATTATTATTTTTCTTTAATCTAATAGTAATTTAAGAGAGGGTTTTCGTAACATTCTAGGATCGTTTTTATCAAAATTGTTTTTATATAAAAATAAATTCGTAAATTGTAAGATAAAAGTCAGTTATTTCACCCCATTTTTTTTTTAATTATTTTTGATGGAATGTTGCTTTTTTAATAAAAATTGTATCTCGGGAACTATTGACCGTAAATAGCTCAATTAAGGCTAATATTTTAGCTTATTTTTTCTACTTTAAATAATTTTTTTATTTGCTTTCCTTGTACTTTGTTTTAAAGAAATGAAATTCCGAAAGAAAACAATTTGTTTTCCTATAAAAATAGCTGCCATTTTTTATTCTCTAACTATATTTGCCAGATCACAAAAAATTTCGACTAATAATATTTTCCAATTAACTCCATATTTTTCAATTAATTATTCAACAATTGGGGTGAAATAACTGATTTTTTTCTTGTACTTATAAGTATTATATTTCGTAAGAAATAATATTTTTCAAATAACTGTTATCAAAATGATCATTAGGTTTAACAGTTTTAGTGGTCAATAGTATTACATATTAGGAGTAATATATAAATATATCAATATTATTTTTGAATGATGATGTATATTTAATTAATTAATATTCAATAACATTAATTGATATTCCATAGACTTAGAATGACTAAAAAAAAAATCGATTTAATTCGCGATAGTTGGTTGACTTACTACCGCAACTAGCCATATAACGTTAAAACACAGATTCCAGATTAAATGACACATTGTTGATCGCGATAAACTCATTATCATAAAGGTTCTGATAAATGTGGTAGGGTCATGGAATGGTAGGCCAGCCGTTGCACTGACTAGTCCATACCTCTGACCATTAATTTAACTATCACAGTTCTTGGATGTGAAGGCAGTAGTAAACTAAAACTGAACCTGCAAATACAAGATACGGAGCTAATTAAATCGGTGCGTTAGCTCAAAATTAAAAGATATGAATAAAAAAAAATATTAATCTAGTCGCCTCATATTAATTACTTATTCTAAAGAAGTTTAAGGTATATTCAGAACTGATAAAGATTCAAATTCAGTTGTTAAATAATTCCCACCTTATTTTGTTTAGTTCATCATCATGGCGTGGTCGTTTAAAAATCACTAATACATCTTTCCACCATTTACTTATGATTTTAATTTTCCACTATTTGGACATATGGAATTGAGCTCTGGGGCTCCACCAAACCATCAAATTCTTCCCGCATCCAATCGTTACAATCCAAAATCCTACGTAAAATCCTT
>NW_027112849.1:0-4151 GCF_000696795.3 Halyomorpha halys | reverse complement strand
TTGAATTATTTAGTAAAAAATTGCCAGTCTCAAGAAAGAATTTTAAGATTATAAATATATATTCAACATTATACATTAAAAAATTCATAAGAGAAAATAAATAGATAAAAATAATAATTCTTAGTTTAAGAGAAAAGCATAGTTACTAAATAAAATATTGACATTCGTAGACATAACAAAACGATCAATTGCCCTCTAATGAAAAAAAGAAAGAAAAAAAAGGTAATTTGAAAAAAAGGATGAAAAAAAAAATAAATAAAATAGAAGTAATGACAATAATAGAATTGATGAATATAGATTTTATGACAGGTTGTCCTGTAGCAGCCTGGGCTTTGTCTTCGGGTTGAGGTTCGGTTTCCCAAGTGTTAGATCACTACTCCTTTAACTGTCGATAATTGGGACTGGAACTTCATGAACGGTTTTTTTTTTTATGTAATCCTCTATTGTCTCCATTTGTAATTCCAGATGCGATTGGCTATTTCTTACAAAACAAGGAGCACCCACTGCGATTCTTAGGACATTATTTTGAAAAGATTGTAGTTGTGTTCCTCTTCTTGAAGGATGCCGCTCCACAGACTTCACAGCCTGAGAATTCTAGAAACAGTGGCTTGAGAATTGTTTTAACAATAAGAATAGCTATTTCTGGTTTTAATTTGGATTTCCTATTAAGGACAGGATATACCATTGCTAACCTTGCCTAGGTTTGAGTTAGTTTGATGTTGATATGGTGTTCCAGGTAAGGCGGCGATCTAGGTGAATTCCTAGGTACCTTACTGTTTCACTGACAGGATTCCATTTCACATTTTTACCTTTGAGGATTAGATCCGGTGGATCTGATGGGCGTCTGAGTGTAGAAACTTTTGAGTTACATTTTTCAATGATCAGACTAATCATTCATTTAGTGAAATATTATTCTAGTTCATTAAGGTAACTTTGTTAAGTGTTTCTAGCTATAATTATGTCATCATGTTGAGAGAATACTGCTATGTGATAAATTTTAAATACAAAAAGAATAGCAATTAAAATACATACACATTAGATTTTCTTATATGACGAATATCTTATTTAAAATTTATACATTTATTACAAAAGACTGATTTACATGACAAGTATAAGGCCTGGACATACGTCGTTGAGCTTTGGGGCTCCACTAAACCTTCGAATTCCTCTCGTATCCAATCCTTACAATCCGAAATCCTTCGTAAAATCCTAAATGATCCCAACTTTGTCACAAATAAAATCATCCACAAAGACCTTAATGTTCCATTTGTAACCGATCTAGCTCGAACCAGATATCAATCCTTCCATTGCAAACTTCCTAACCACTCAAACCCATTAGTTTCTAATCTTGCTTCCTCTTTTATTCCGGACAATCCTCCGAGGCGTCTGAAAAGAAGATGGCATCGAGACCTTATATTGCAAAAATGTTTTTAGAATGCTACCATTGGGTAGTTTCTCTACATGCTTGTACCATACCGCTATGATTTCCTCAAATTTACATGATGTATGTATGTACAGTTGTAAATATCATAAATAAATTATTTATACAATGAATAATTATGCTTACATAGAAAAATATCAATGCCTTAAAAAAAAAGCATGAGTTAAATATATGAAAATTAGCAATAATTCAATATACTATAAGTGCAGTATAGGACTCCAATGGGAGTCTTGGCCGAAAAAAAAAAAAAAAAATATACTATAAGTAAAATTTTATCCAGTATTGTATATTTTTATTATATGAGATTTTTTTTAAAAAAACATTTAATCTGTACGGTTACAACACATAAAGGGTTAGGGGTCATAAACACATCTACTTTATGAAGCTGGGTTGATCCCAGGGGATTCCAAACCCACAGGGCTGACTCACGTACAGTGAAGCAGAAAAAACTGCCACAGCCGGATTCGAATCTGGGTTCCTGGAGTGAATGGCACAGTGTCTTACCACTGAGCTACCCGGCTCTCATATAATATGGATTGTGTAAATAAAGATATATTTTCTATTTTACAATAAAATATGTTCTTGTTACAGACAGAGAAGAACAAAAGAAAAAAGAGTTGGAAATACTAAAAATTATAAACGACCTAAAAGTGCAAGAAGACCCATTGACTCCTACCGAATCAGAAGACAACAGCATTAGTGACGAAAAAAAGGCATAAAACAAATAATAATATAAATAAATAACATTTTCAAAACGAGTTCATTGTATGCTTTAATTTATTTAAAAATTAAATAACAATTTTAAAGTTCGTGACTGAAGATCACGTGTAAGGGACAATATGTGAAGATTTGCTAACACGATTTTGTCAAATGTAATTTTCTGAAAGAAATGAAAAAATGACTTATATTTGGTTGATTTATATGAAATGTAAGTTTCACACATAATATTATTTAATGATTGCAGAAGTTTTTCGGGGGGTGCGGTCAGCAAAGAACAACATAAATAAACAAAACCATATTTATTTATTTTTATGCCAACGTTTCGACCTGAGCTTCAGGTCTTCATCAGGGCTATAGAACAAAAGAGATAACAACAACATTTAGAGAAGCATAAAATTGAAAAGGAATAGTATACAAACAAATTTGGAGTTATACAAAATATTGAATTGAATCATAAATGATAAAAAACTGATAATTTAATTGAAAACAGTGAAAGATGAAATATAATATCATGTAGGTAAGAAGATATGCATAATATAAGATATGCAAGTAGTGTCTAAAAAACTGAAAAAATAAATAAATAAATTGAATCTATAAATTGAACAATATGACAGATAATGAAAAAGAGTGAGTGTATATTCAATTTATTTATTTATTCAGTTTTTAGACACTACTTGCATATCTTATATTATACATATCATCTTACCTACATGATATTATATTTCATCTTTCACTGTTTTCAATTAAATTAATTTTTATTATTTATGATTCAATTCAATATTTTGTATAATTTTAAATTTGTTTGTATACTTTTTCTTTTCATTTTTATGTTTCTCTAAATGTTGTTGTTATCTCTTTTGTTCTATAGCCCTGATGAAGACCTGAAACTCAGATCGAAACGTCGGTATAAAAATAAATAAATATTATTTTGTTTATTTATGTTGTTCTTAGCTGACCGCACCCCCGACAAACTTCTCCAATTATTAATCTACGGTCAACTATCTACACCTCATAATATTATTTAGTAAAACAACTTTATGAAAATGAGGATTTTGTGAAGAAATAAATAGTTTACCAGGACTATCGTCCTACAATTTATAACTATTCTTTTTTGGTCATGATTTGCAATTAAAAACATGCAAAGATGTTGATAAAAATTAACAAACCCTCAAAAGCGAAGAGCCATGATTTTCGGGATTCTATTTGACGTCTTTAATCAGATGTCATTGTGTCCAAAACCAACAGAACTTTCTTTACAGAGCTGGTAATTCATTCAGGTTTTAAAATTAGAGTCGGGTTCATTGAACCGATGGTTCGGACCTGAATGTGGTACAGTACATTGATTAGTCGGATGTTTGCTTTCAGCATAGCTCCAATGAAGAACGGTGGCGCCTGTTGCAGACTCCTCAAGACCATGTTGACACAACCACTTTTTTTCTCTTTCAGATCTAGTTCCTCCATTCATTTCAATGTGTTGGTTTAAAAAATAAATAATAAAGAGAAACCTTTATGTTCTTTTACTTGAAAATACAGTGTTGAGAATTAATTCAATATCATTGTTCAGGCACCTCGAATTGACGACTATGTCTTTTTGTAGGGAAGTTTTATAAGAACATAAAAACAAGCTGGTTCGGACATAAACATTTATTTGGTTAATGTCACATTAGAAAACAAAAACATAAAATAAACAAAAGAATTATAATAAAACAATGGATAAAAGTAAGCTAAAATGACTTTTAGACAAAAGTAAAATTAGCTAAATAAATTATGAAAACAAAAGAAACAAATTTACAAAATCAATAGGTTTATAAAATAAATACTGGTAGACGGTCCCGAAGAAAAGTTGATCCAATCAATAAAGATAGTTTGTAGGTCGCCGCTCTGTAGCTATATACCCCGCTGCTACTCTCAGACTGCCACAAAAGATTGGTGGGACCACGTCTGTACTGGCTCATCAACAGTCGAAATGTACAAAAGCCAAGAGGGCTCT
>NW_027112848.1:791-6182 GCF_000696795.3 Halyomorpha halys | reverse complement strand
ATACACATATATACAACAAGTAAATTTGCTGTAGGTGACATAGTGACATGATAAAAACATGTGGAGAATCTACCCACTGATAGAACTCCAATAACATTTTTAGAGGAGAAGATCTCGAGGCCATTTTCTTTTCCTACGCCTAGGAGGATTATTAGGTAATGAAGGAGAAGCCAGGTTAGAAACAAGTGGATTTGGGTGGTTGAGAAATTGATTATGGAAGGAACAGTATCTGGTTCTGGCCAAATCGGCAACATATGGAATATTGAGGTCCTGATAGATGACTTGATTTGTGACAAAGTAAGGAGCATTAAGGATTTTACGAAGGATTTTGGACTGTAAGGATTGGATTCTGGAGGAATTTGACGGTTTAGTGGAGCCCCAAAGCTCAACTCCGTATGTCCAGCTTTTTCTTTTTAAAATAATAATTAGCTATAACCTAAACCCAATATATTTCAAATATTGTTTTTTAAACAATTTTGTTTTATTTTTTAATATATTTTTTATTTCTCCTTCTTCTTAAACAAAAAGAGAAATTCAGCCTAGCTGGCTAAATTCATTGAGTTGCTAATATTTACATAATACCAAAACAATTTTTATTCTACCTTTTCTTTTTTCAAGTAATAATTGTCTATACACTAAATAAAATATATTTAAAATTTTTCTTTTTATTTCATATTTAATTCACTCTCCCATACCTTCCCTCTCCAGTAATACGCATCAGACGTTTGTTCTGTTAAACAAATTAAAAGAATTTATTTTAAGATAGCAATATAAAAATAAATCAAAGACGCATCAGTCACAGCAGTAGATTAGTTTTTAAAAAATCAGTTAAAAACTAACGTATAGAATTTTTAAAAAAAATGAAAAGTAAGTAAAAAGAAATTATTAAATGAAAAAATAAATAATCTTAAACGCAGGTTAAAAATTATAATGAATAATCTCAAATCTAATTTCTATGCAGATGATGATGTATTATGCTCGGATAGTCCAAAATAATATTTTCCGCCAACATTACTATATCCCCGATGCTAACACCTCCCACGGTAAACTCTATCCCTCCGAAGGTCTCGTAGTATTTTTCTTTAAGGAAAAGGATGCATTTTTCATAAATTTCCTTCTTTTCCCTTTCTACTCCACTTATTTGATTCACAAAGTAATTATTCTCAAATCTCACCGTCTGATTCAAGACAGGAACCGTGTCTCTGGTTTTAGAGATGCCACAATATCAGCGTATCTTACGGATCCGTCGGTGTCAGGTGAAGTTTTTTTTCCTAGGAACTTCAATTCTTCTTTGACTCTGTGGTGTTGGCACGTTATAAGGAGTGAGTTGTTGGGGTATTTTCCCAGCACGTGCTTGGGAAATGCGTGGGTTAGTGTTTCAGACTCTCTGACGCATTTGCGACATAAGGACCCAACATCTTATTGAATTTCCTTTTTTTTTTTCACAACTCTATCAATGCTATTCTCTCTATTCTCTTATACCTCCCTTCTCCATCGCCACAGTGATCTGCAACACACGTGCAATCAGTCATACAAATGCAATGAAAATTAAAAAAATAAATAAATTTAATAAATTATATTTATTTGACCCTATAACTTTAAATAGAAGAATATGGTCAGGGTTGCGGTCAAAAAAAGAACAAATAGTTTTTAACTGTTTAATTTCCGACGTTTCGCCCAACTTTGCATGGCTACATCAGGGCTAAAAAGGTACAAAAACAGCTAAGAACATTACAACAATAAGATAAATTAAGGTAGGATACATATTATGTAAAAATTAAGTGATAAGAAAATTATATATAAATAAAAGGATGAAAGACCTAAAATAGTATTAATATAAAATAAATATGCGTCTCCAGTACCTTTTTACTGTATATTTTACGTGATTTGTATTCTTACGATTGTTAAATTTTTTTATTCTCATCATTGTTTATTCATGTTTATTTTATATTAATGCTATTTTATGTCTTTCTTCCTTTTATTAATATGTAATTTTCTTATCACTTAATTTTTACATTATATGTATCCTAATTTATTGTATCTTATTGTTGTATTGTTCTTAGCTGTTTTTGTATCTTTTTAGCCCTGATGAAGCCATGCAAAGTGGGTCGAAACGTTGGGTATTAAATAGTTAAAAAAATATTTTTTTCTTTTTTTACCCCAATCATGACTATCTTCTTATATTTAAAATAAATATTCTATAAACACAAATATAGACATAATTAAAAAATAAAATTGACACGCCAGTAGGAGAATGAAAAAATCAATGAATAAGTATAAAAAATGCTAATAAATTTAAAAAAAGTTAAGAAGTTAAAAGAAGTCAATAAATAAGTTAAAACAAGACTATAAATCGTATAGAAGGTTTTAACTAGCCTGAAGGTTCGATACCAACACCATTTATCGTTCGCTACAAATATCTTTCCAATGAAGTCCCTCCAAACTCAAATCAATTAAATCAGTTTTAACGCAATCCTCCCATCTATGTTTGGTTTACCCCTCAGACGTTTACCCGTTGGTTCAGTGTTTAATAACATTTTATGGATTCGATCGTTACTAAGTCCCAAAACGATTAACTCCCATCTTACCCATCGCCGCAATGTTATAACCAGTATTATATTTACCGGGTGCAGTTCCCTTAGTTCAGTATTGAAACTAAATAAAATTAAAAATAAATATTAGTTTTAGAAATTTTCTTAATTTTAAAATTAATGCACCCATGTGACTTTCACTCTCCGCCGCAGCTTCTGTCCACCTGTTACTCTTAATAATATACCTCTTTCCAGATCCGACAGAGTACGATACCTCGGATTCATTTTGGACAAAAGACTCACCTGGAACCAACATACTAGACTTAAAACACAAGAACTCAACAGACGATCCAGCCAACTATACGGACTGCTCAGCCGGACCTATCATCTTTCACTAGAAAACAAACTACTAATTTATAAGACTATACTCCGACCTATCTGGACCTATGGACTTGAACTTTGGGGAACAGCAAAACCCTAGAACATCAAACGTATCCAATCCTTTCAATCCAAAATCCTTAGAACCATAGTTAATGCACCCTACTACGTTTCCAACAGAACACTACACCATTATATCCCTTTTGTCCTTGATCTCATACCAACCAAATTCTCAAAATTCCATATAAACCTTTCCAACCATCCTAATCCTATGGTTCAAACCTTGTCTAGTTCCACCCATCCCTACAGCCCAAGAAGGTTGAAACGGCAGTGGCCAAGAGACTTATTAAAATAAAAATGGACAATTGGAGTTCTGGCAATGGTCAGATTCTCCACTCAAGTTGAGTGTTTGCGGCTTTAGCGCACTTGCTCAGCCTCCACTGGTTCATTACCAGCAATGCGGTGAGAGGGATGCGCTGGGATCTTTTGAGCTCTGCTCTACCCCTCACACCTGGGGGATAGAGTGGGCTTAGGGATCCTCAGGTCGATTGTGTAAATATTCTATATATTATTTTATCATTGTGTTATTTTATTTATTTATTTTTCATACAGATAGTTTGATTATGTTCATTTTGTTTATTCTTTTGTTTGTATATATTTTAAGAGAGTTTCTTTTTAATTTATTTTATTTTAGTATGTATGAGATCATTCATCACTATTATCTATTGCCTACAACTGTGTAGCAGACTGTAATATCTATCAATTTAAAAAAAAAATATTTAAAATTATATCCATGTAAGGCAGTTAACGTGTTTCAATGTACCTTTTATACAAAGATCGGTCGAAATGTCAAAGGCCGTTATGATTCTATTTAAAATGTTTGTCAGTTGGACAGTGCGACACATCTGCACTCTGACGCACATTGTGCCCCACTATATTTGGAATGCTTCGGTACCCCACATTTTGGGAGGGATTTTATAGTTCAGTTTATTCTATTTACTGTAACCTATTTTTTTCTGATGCCAATTGACAAAATATAATCTATTTTGCTACTAATGGAAGTAATTTTAAGTGAATTACTTCCACCTTACTTGAACAATACTTATGTCTTAATTTTTTTTACATTTGAACTCCTATCACTTATCCTACCCCTGTTATAAACCAAAAGTATTAGTGTTTGTACATTTTAGTTTGTATACTTGTACTTCATACTAAAAATTATTATTAAGTATTTTATAATAATTATAATTACGTATTTCGTACTAGAAATAATTACCTTTCATTACGAAAGGGCCCAGTATAATCGCTAATTTTGATTAACCTTTAGTTATATATTTATCGTTTTTACTTGCCCACGCTCAGCGGAGAAGGAATGAGTTAAATTAAAAAAAATATATATAATCGCAAAAGGAAAAAAAAAAAACGAAAAAAAAAGAAATAAATTGCTCCTTATGCGCCACGTTATTTTTTCCCTTGGAAATAAGGAAAATCCCGAAGCGATGACTTCAATATAAGTACAATATACCCCTATATAAACAATTTAAAAAACATGGTCACTGACGAGTACCTTTACATGTAGATAACAGCAAACCTAGGGGTGTTACCTACCCACCTGTGGAATTATCCTAATATTCAGAGAACAAAAAAAAAGAAGTAAATTAACATGTTGAAAGCAGTGTATATGCATAAGAAAGAACAGTAGAACCATGTGTAGAAAAGTTTAATAAGAAGAAGAAATATATTACACAAAACGAAAAAAAAAAAAATTCTTATTAATTAAATAAAACAAACAAAACTTATAGGTTGACTTAACCATAATTTAAATGCCCTAGCTTAAGCATATTAACTAAATTTACATTATTATACAAAAGAGGAATATAAAATAACAATAAATAAACTTTAGTTCGAACCCCACGTTGTCCTGGCAGAACACAACATTGTCCGATATCTCCTTTTCGGTCACCGCCACACCTTCCCCAGAAGTATGAAGATGACCCCTGCCACAACTCTTCTATCCAGGACGTGCTGTAGAAACTTTGCCAAACACTGCACTATATACACACTTCTAGTGTTAATAACCGTCCATTGAAGTAGAAAAATCATACACGATAAAATTGGCGTATTTTTCATATGGCGATATTTCGATTCAAACAGTAAATACACAGGACCTCATAAACTACATTATTTATCATAATTAAATATAATGTAATTATGATAAATAATTTTTTAAATGCTTGAACTGAGTATAGGAAGGTTGCAAGCAAGGTTGTAATAAAAGTGTATTAATAGTGTTTTAAAGAGAAATAATTTTGACTGTGGTTTTTAATGGATATTTGACTTTTTAGGTAATTAAACATATGTGGGATATACTGATTAACAAAAAATAATTTTACCTAATGGTTTTAATGTTTTTCATAGATATAAATGTTTTGACCTGGGCAGAATAGCCTGTATGAAGTTTTTGGAATGGTTAAATTATATG
>NW_027112848.1:0-321 GCF_000696795.3 Halyomorpha halys | reverse complement strand
CCTGAAGATGGCCGAATTGGCCGAAACGTTGGACGTGTAAAAGAAATAAACGTTTTGAGACTATAATTTGGATAGTGTTTTGAATTATTTATTAATAAATAATAGACTAAAAATTATGGAATCCACAATAATGGATTGAAAATATAAATTAGTTGATTACTAACTATGGACAAGACAGTAGTAGATTGATTACATTATTATTTATATACATATAAATGTGAGCAAGAAATAAATGATACAGTGGAAAGAATCTATAAAGAATTAGTTAAAGAAATTAGGAAAGAACAGGGGATAAGAAGAAATAAATGGAGAAAGGGGAAT
>NW_027112847.1:3773-4123 GCF_000696795.3 Halyomorpha halys | reverse complement strand
TCTCTTGTCATAAGCAATATTCTCCTGAGAGTCAACAAATTCCAGCTGACTTTAATACTTCTTCTCAAACCAGCTCAAATGTGTTATCACATGTTGAATTAACAGGAGCACAGCAGGGTTTTCAGCAAGGCTTGTCTAGCCCTATTGATGTTGAGGTAGCCAATGATATATTGACCCAACACTCAAAATCTCATTCACAAGGCATCAGACATCAGTTTAGAACTTCTTCACTGCAGTTATCTTTCCAGATGTCTCCACGAACGGCAATGTCTACCAACACACCTCATTGTGACACGGACCCATCTGTACACACCCATCCTCAGGAAATTTCAACTGTTTCACCAAGGCCA
>NW_027112847.1:498-992 GCF_000696795.3 Halyomorpha halys | reverse complement strand
TCCAAGGAAACGTGCAAAACAAAACTCTAAAACAGTGTCATGGACAAAATAAAAAAAATAATGTCAAGGCTGTTAAACTGTAAATGATTACTTCTCGGATGTCATACATAACCTAATTTATTATAATAACTACGTAGTATAAACATTAGAATACGCTACTACAAATGTGATCTATACCTAAAAGTGTTTAACTTTAGGCGGTAAATACCGGTACTATGGTATGCTGATGATTTGGTATTATTGGATGAGGACAAAGAAACTATAAAACTTAATACAACTACGTTGATAAACTCTGCTAAGGGAACTAGGACTAGAAATAAATACGAATAAAACAAAATACGGCGAGCAGCAGAAAAGATAGCAATTTCTGAGACATAGATATAGGAGGAAATACGTTTTAATAGGCAGATAGGTTCAAGTATTTAGGTTCTACGGTAACTAGAAAATACAAAATTGATGAGGAAATAAAAGTAAGATAGAAGGCGAGAAATAAT
>NW_027112847.1:0-448 GCF_000696795.3 Halyomorpha halys | reverse complement strand
ATCCAGTGCAACACTACTTCCATCAGCCATGAACATGGAAATATTCAAACCCAAAAGGACTCTCCAGTTCCTTATCCATATCCTCAAGGAAGTGCATTTCTACTAACCAGACAGTCTCAACAGATTGTTTCAGTAGCAACAACATCAGCTGTTACTCCATCTCTGGTTATTTATTCAGATGTTCAGTCCACCCAAAGAACTCCTTCAGCAGCTCAAATGAACTCTTCAAAACTAAAGGTGCAATGTAAAACTGCTTTCCCCAATTCAGAATATAGGGCACCAGTATCTGCAAATCTTAACAGCCATGCTATATCGGGAACAGCCCTTAATAGTATGCTCCCACAACAATCTTTTAATGACCAAAATCCCGGAAACATGTTTTGTCACAGTGCAAAATTGAGCTTCATCTCCTTTTGTATGAAAGCGACATTGAACAAGGAACTTACAC
>NW_027112846.1:313458-313714 GCF_000696795.3 Halyomorpha halys | reverse complement strand
TGGCTCCTCAAATCCGTGTCCCAGCTCCCCCATATTCTCTCTACTTTTCTTTATGAACATAGTTTGATTATGTTAATTTTATTTATCTTTCTGTTTATGTGCATATAGAGATTTTATTATTTTCATTTAATTACGTATAATTTTTTTTTTATTATTTTTATTTATTTTTTAAAATTTTGTATGAACTTGATCAATTATCACTATTACTTATTGCCCGAGGTTGTGGCAGATGGTAATACTTATGAATAAATAAAAT
>NW_027112846.1:312636-312943 GCF_000696795.3 Halyomorpha halys | reverse complement strand
TTTTCATACCAAAAGGTTTATTTAACATGATTATTAATTACTAAAATCAAGGAAAAAATGTAATTTATTTTTTATTTGTTGATTCTCAAACATCTGGCTATTTTCAAGACCTACTGGAATAAATTAGTCTACAAGAATCACAGTTATTTTATAATCAATGTATGTTATGTTATGGCCTTAGGATACATTTCTTTCCGATTGACATGATGAATTAATTATATAGGAATGTTTTACTTGAACACTTTTATTTCATAAGAACTTCGATTTCCATGTCAACGAGTAAGTGTTTCAGGGAAACATTTTTATG
>NW_027112846.1:308193-311051 GCF_000696795.3 Halyomorpha halys | reverse complement strand
TAATTTTTAAATTATTACTAAATTAAAATATTCATACTTCTTTATAACTTTAAATTTTTATTTCCTTTATTATATTATTTTACTTACTTAGTTAATTACCAATTTACACGTTTTATTTTCCACTTCTTTATCACTTTATTTATCATTTATTCATTGTTATTTAAAACTGTATAAAAATATATACAACCAGTAAATTTGCTGTAGGTGACATAGTGACATGATACAAACATGTGGAGAATCTACCCATCGATAGACCACCGATAAAATTTCTAGAGAAGATCTCGAGGCTATCTTCTTTCCAGACACCTAGGAGGATTATTAGGTAATGAAGGAGAAGCCAGGTTAGAAACAAGTAGATTTGGGTGGTTGAGAAGTTTACCATGGAAGGAATGGTATCTGGTTCTGAACAAATCGGCAACATATGGGACATTGAGTTTCAGATGGATGACTTGATTTTTGACAAAGTAAGGTGCATTAAGGATTTTACGAAGGATTTTGGACTGTGAGGATTGGATTTGGGAGGAATTTGATGGTTTAGTGCAGCCCCAAAGCTCAACTCCGTATGTCCAGATAGGCCTTATAATAGTAATGTAGATCAGTCTTGTATGAGGATTCCATGTCAGTCGTTTGTCCAAATTTAGTCCTAAGTAACGGATCTGTACGACGGGAGTAAGTGGGGTATTATTAAAAGATACTGTAGGGCAAGAGGTCATGGGTTTACGACGAAGGGTAAATGTGATTTGGTGGGATTTATTAGAATTAATTTTAATCCTCCAGTTTTGGCCCCATTCTTCAAGTCTTTATCAATTTATTTTTATTAATTTCACTCTGTACAATTATTTACTATATATCATTCTGTCGATATATATTTTTTTTATTCATTGGTTGTTATCTTAAAATAATGAAATTAAATAAGTTCTTTCAACTTATTTGTGTTATATTCTGACCGCTCCCCCAACCATCTTCTCCTCATATATTTATTTTCAGTTTTATTCTTATCAATCATCATTTTAGATGGATGATAAGATTTATTTGTGAAGATACTTAAATATGCATTTGTGGATGCAAGGAAGAAAATGATTAAGGTATAAATCGCTTTGCCATAATTTTCATCAGCCAAAGGTTCTCTGCAATGACACAAATATTAGACATTACCACATCATACCTCTAGAACCTTTGAATGTCTTGTAAGCAATAGAAAAGCTGTTATGAAAAGCTATTACAAACATGCCAATGTCCTTCGGATGATTTGAACATTGCTTAGAGTTTTCATGGCAATTTCTATGCCAATCCAATTCTTGCAGTGAAAATGCTTTAAATCGCTTGATTGTCAACTTGAGCCATGAAACCTTTGAAACTTAAAAATAGTTTCATCGAGTTCAAAATATCGTTTGAAGTTATTGTTACTTTTATTCAAGGAAGCCTATATAATCATATGTATTTGAAATTGTACAATTCTAATGAGTTACGCCTCATATGACGAATTATATAAGAGGAAAGTAAATTAATATATTTCGGATAAATATAAATTGTATTTTTTATGTAATCTTTTCACTATTTTGTGACTGGTTTTATTGTTTAAATAAAATAATTTGTATCCAAGAAAATGTTTGAAGAAAAAATATTGTGTGATGAGTGAGTGATAATAGTGTTAATGTAATATGTAATAAAAAGTTGTAATATTTAATGGAAAAGTGATAAAATAGGGTGATCTAACTGATATTAATGACTTGGGTAGAATAGTCTAAACAAGATTTTAAATTAAAATTAACATGGATAAAAATTACTTTAATTAAACAAACATTGTATTATTAATCAATTTTGCATCAAAACGGTTTAGATATTAGATCAAAATCAACATCTTTAATGATATGATCAAATCCAACATTTTTATTTAATACGATCAAAATCCAACATCTTTAATTATTTGATCAAAATGTTTTAACATTTGGGTAAAAATAGTACATCAATTATAAAAGTAATCCCTTTAGCAAAATCATCTGAAAATATACGAGGGGTTTTATCAATCAATAAGTAAATCTATACCACTACAATCCGTGAAAGGTTAGAGATTAAGCACTTTTACTAGACCAACGGTTGCAAAAGAAGGTGATTTGGTCAGGAATACGCTAGAACGTCAGATTTCCCCCCAAATAAAAGTGCCCACTTTAAGTGTTAACAACTTAACTCCATAAGTTGATATTTATTCGAAGAATAAATATTCTCATATTCGAAGAATATATTCTTCGTATAAACATATATATACATTCATAACAATTTGGTATGATCAATAATAATAGTCATAAGTAAGAATAAATACATATGTAATCACTAATTCATTCATTCATTTCTTGTAAAATCTCTTCCATAAGTTTTTTTTTGTTACAAATTTCTATAAAAATAGTGAACACTTTGACTTTCCGGTTCGGGGTAAATGTTATTTATTTATATTAAATACTAGTAACTCAATACATCTTTAAAAAAATCAATCATCCGTTTATTTATGTATAATTAATATAATTGCCTTGTATTTATATTTTAATACATATTTATAAAACTATTTATTCTGCAACACAAGATAATCTAAATAATAAATTCAAATAAATCTAAGCATTCATCATTTAAAAAAACAATTTTTAGAGTATGCTTGAAGAAGTCGGGGGGTGCGGTCAGCAAAGAACATTTCGACCTGAGTTTCAGATCTTCATCAGGGCTATAGAACAGAAGAGATAACAACAACATTTAGAGTAACATACAATTGAAAAGGAATAGTATACAAACAAATTTAGAATTATATAAAACATGTTTGTATACTATTCCTTTTCAATTGTATGTTACTCTAAATGTTGTTGTTATCT
>NW_027112846.1:305178-307852 GCF_000696795.3 Halyomorpha halys | reverse complement strand
AGTGCATGCATATTTTGTCTTCATGTGCATGCATATATTGTCTTTTAGTGCATGCATATTTTGTCTTCATGTGCATGCATATATTGTAAAAATTTTAATTCAGTTTTATTACACTATTAAATTGCTATCTCTATAATATATTTTTAATTGAGCAATAAAATCGGCGCAATATGAATGTTTGAATCTATCTGGATATTGGATATATACTGGATGTACGTTCAAGTCGTTTCTCAATTAATCTATCTCAAGTTTCCTCTTCCCATCTTAAGCAAATATTTCAAAAGTGTTATAAGACTCTCGCTCTCAAAAAAGGATGGCCTATTTTTTCGTGTTATGATCTCCTCTTATAGGATTGAAACATGTCGTACATCGACTAACATACTCGCTATAAGTACCTCCTTCAAACTTCAAATAAGAAAGGCTACCACGGAGGGCTGGGAGGAAGGTTTCACGTTGTTGTGTTATAAAAAAAAATTACAAATCGCTTCGTTTTCTTTGTTTATATTGGACGTATTCCATAGGTTATACCGTAGTCTGAGGTTACTTTTAAACCACTCTAATATCTTCGGGGCAGTTCATACAGTTACCTCAGCACAGAAAGAAACCACAATCTTTGCTACTATTTTTGGAATACATCCAGTTCTAAAGAAAATAAATATAACTGTGCAATGTGCCATTATGCAAGAAAAGCAGCGATATGTTAAAAGATAAGGATGGTTTTAATAATTAGAAATAAATATATGGATGATTAAAATTTTTAACATTTTACCGATTAAGTAGAAGCTAATATATTTAAATAAATGTTTAATTGCAGTGAGAATCCTTATGATCCAGTAAAACCCTGAAATTAAGGTGTATAAATAAAAAAAATAATTCATAAAAATAGAGAATTCACAAAGATTATCTGTTGCATCATTTCTCAATGTGCTGTTTAACCACCATATTAACATCAAACGTATGGAAGGTTCGCAATGCTATACCCTATCCTAAATATAAAACCCAAATTAAAAACAGAAATAGCTTTACTTATTTTTAAAACAATTCTCAGGCCACTGCTTATGTATGCCTGTTAAGTATGGGGAGCGGCATCTCTTACTAAAAGGAAAAAATTACAATATTTTCAAAATAAAGGCGTAAGAATTGCAGTAGATGCCCCTTGGTTTGTAAAAAACAGCCAATTGCATAAAATTTTATTTTATCTTAACTTCTTTTTTTTTTTTCTTCTTTATCTTTTCTTAAATTCACTTTCATCTCTTACTCACTTTCATCTCTACACTTAAATTCACTGCATCTCTTACTAAAAGGAAAAAATTATAATATTTTCAAAATAAAGGCGTAAGAATTGCAGTGGATGCCCCTTGGTTTGTAAGAAAAAGCCAATTTCATAAAATCTTATTTTATCTTAATTTCTTTCTTTTTTCTTCTTCTTTATCTTTTCTTAAATTCACTTTCTTTATTTTTTTTTCATTAGAAGTTAATTATTTATTTTGTTAAATCCATAAATGTCATTGTTTTTGTTAACAACTTTGCTGTTATCTTCTATTAGGAATTATTTTTTTTATCTATTTATTTTATCTTAATTTTTTAATTTTATTTTATAACGTTGTATGTAGTCAGGGGTGGCTTTTGTATGAGATTATAGCCCCCCCCCCCATAGTCAATTATATCAAAAAAAGATTTATGAAGTTCCACTCCCAGTTACCGACAGTTAAGGGAGCAGTGACCTACAGCTTGGGAAACCCAACCACAACCCGAAGACTGATATATTTATAAGTTCTGTTATTGTTACTCAAAAATTTTATTTTATCTTAATTTCTTTCTTTTTTTTCTTCTTTATCATTTCTTAAATTCACTTTCTTTTTTTTTCCATTAGAAGTTAATTATTTATTTTGTTAAATCCATAATTGTCATTGTTTTTGTTAACAACTTTGCTGTTATTATTATTTATTATTATCTTCTATTAGGAATTATTTTTTTTATCTATTTATTTTATCTCAATTTTTTGATTTTATTTTATAACGTTGTATGTAGTCAGGGCTGTCTTTTGTATGAGATTATACCCCCACTAATGTTCAATTGTTTAAAAAAACATTTACCTCTTACACTAACCATGTAAGGTCCACCAGGCCGATCTCTCTTATTAAATAAAAAAAATGTGTTGTTTGGGAATAGTTCTAAACCTAATCCTTTGTTTTTCTGATTCTGATGTTTTGGTCATGAATTAAAAAAACATTTACATAAATCTATTGCACGAACCCCATTACATGTGATGGAAATTTTTTAAACGGTTTGGCTTGTTGCTTCAGTAACTTTAAATTGAACTAAATGAATGGAAAGTAAACGAACGATACGAAGGATGTCACAACAGGAGGAAGAGTTTTCCAACTGTTACAACTTCATCACAGGAAAAAAAAAATCTTTAAAATGATTAAATAAGATGATTTATACTTAGAGTCTTTGGTTAATCCTTATCTAGTTGCTCCCATCTAATAGTTTAAATTGATATTAAACTGCTCAAAAATTAATGAAATTGAACATTATTTTTTTAAAAATTAAAACTTATAATAATTTTTACTTCCTAAAGTTGTAAATATTAGGGAAGAAGTAGTAATATAAATAATAATATTCATTGTTTATTCTGGGACATCTGGGTCCCTTTACAATAATATAAAAG
>NW_027112846.1:303641-305007 GCF_000696795.3 Halyomorpha halys | reverse complement strand
CCATAAGATGTCTTCTGATAGTAATAAAATAAAATAAAAAAATGAAGTAATGATGATTGTATATAAATATGTACATATTAACATATACTAAATAACCCATAAAAACATCTACAGATATTTATGTTAGATTCTTTCTATCTATTTACAAACTTTACTTGAAACATTCAATTGTTATTCTTATATTGAACTATATATTTTTTTTTTTTCAAGATTGATAGATTTATTTATTGATAGATATTACAATCTGCCACACAGTGGGCAATAGGTAATATTGATAAATGATCTCATACATACTAAAATAAAAAAAAATAAAATAAAATAAGTAAAATAAAATAAAAAACTCTTAAAATATATACAAACAAAAGGATAGACAAATGAACATAATCAGACTATCTGTATGAAAAATAAATAATAAAATAACATAATGATAAAATAATATATACAATATTTACAGAATCGACCTGAGGATCCCCGACCCCATTCTATCCCCCACGTGTGAGGGGTAGAGCAGAGCTCAAGAGATCCCAGCGCATCCCTCTCGCCGCATCACTGGTATGGGCCAGTGGGGCTGAGCAAGTGCGCTAAAGCCGCAAACACTCAACTTGAGTGGAGAATCTGACCATTGCCAGAACTCCAAAAACTATATATTAGATATAAAAATTGGTCAGCGAACAATGTCATTTTCTTTTTATCAAAAAAAATTAATTTTCAATTATTACAAAAAATGTAAATTTTGTTTTAATATGATGAGACGGTCTAAACTTCCAATCCATTACAAATGACTTATCTACATGACTGTTATAAGGCCTATCTGGACAAACGGAGTTAAGCTATGGGGCTCCACTAAACCATCGAATTCCTCCCGTATCCAATCCTTACAGTCCAAAATACTTCGTAAAATCCTTAATCATCCATCAGGATCTCAATTTCCCATATTTTACCGATTTGGCCAGAACCAGATACCAATCTTTCCATGATAAACTTCCCAACCACCCAAACCAACTCGTTTCTCACCTGGCTTCTCCTTCATTAACTAATAATCCTTCTAGACGTCTGAAAAGAAGATGGCCACGAGGTCTTCCCCTCTAAAAATATTTCAGGAATCCTATCAATGGGTAGATTCTCCACATGTTTGTATCATGTCATTATATCGCTTACAGCAAATTTACTTGATGTATATATATATTTATACATGTGTAAATAGCAATAAATAAGGTATTAAAAAAAATATTGTGTGAAGGTAGTTATGCAATATCTCTGCATCTCTTTTCATATTTCAATATAGACTGAAACATTATTTTTTTAATATAAAAGTTTACTTGATTTTAGTTTCAAGAAAAAATATACGTTATGTTTGAGAAAAAAA
>NW_027112846.1:300021-301722 GCF_000696795.3 Halyomorpha halys | reverse complement strand
TAATAACGGGATCACAAAGATAAATCTCGTTTGATAGAACTAAAAAAAAAAAAGAAAGACTGCCTCAAAGGGTCCGATATTTATAATATGATAAAATATAATATAATATTTTGGTTTATAGATCTTTTCTCAAAAGATAAATAGAAATAGATAAAGATGCATTTTTATATAAACATGTTCACGTAAGACTACTATGACAATGAGAATTGAAGCCCTTATGGTATAAAAGTGTTCTAATGCATTTGGGAAACATTGATATATAATTAATTATGTCTATCAGATTGAAATAGACTCGAAATAGAAATTTTGTACGATCGCTAATACTTCCCCTTATTGAATATTCTGTACATGGTTAAGTTGAAGTAAAATGAGTTTAGTAATAGCAAAAAAGTAAATAATTAAGTTAATGAAAATAAAAACTAAGCAAGTAAAATATATCATCTAGAACTCAATTATACCTAATTACAGCATTTAATGATTTTAAAACTAATAATGGGAGCAGCGGTAGCAGCATGGCAACGCGCCAGTCTACCAACCCTAAGGTTGACAGATCGGATCCCGGTCCCACCCGGGCTTTTTATGAGCATAAAATAATGCAAAACTCACTCATAACCTCCTCCCGGGCATTTGTGAAGCACTGATATCGTATTATGATATGATATAATATAATATAATATTACAATAAATAGACATGAGAGTGAAGAACCCACCCTACGAAAAAAACACTTCAAGAACGGTCTGTAGCCCATATAATAATAATAATAAATCTAATAATGAAATTTTAATCATCATAAATCCATCAAGCTAATATTCTTTCAAATTTCTTGTTCTGGAAAATTTTCCCTTAATTGAACCCCATGGTTTCTTTTGAGAGCTCAGTAGACACACAATTAGGTGACAAAGCGTTTATTTCATGTGATTAAACCTAAATTTCAAGAGTTCGGATCATAAATACATTGTTTTTTTTTTTCAATTATAGAAAATAAAGTTGTCGAAGATCTAAATGGTGTAGTTTCAGCTATACAATCTAATAGTCAGAGAAATTTCTGGATTTATGAAACACAAGATGACAAGAATCGCTGATTTGATTGTGACTTGACTTAAAGAGGTTTCGCATCGGTATGCCCACATCAAAGTAACCCGGACTTTCATTCCTCAGGCATAACCTATCATTTGCAATTTCACCACTTTTTTTTATCAGTAACCGCAATGACTTTGTCATTCGTTTTCTTAAGGAGGAAAAAAATTTCTATTTATCTAAGATATTACGTGCTCGGTATATTATAATAAAGTCACCATATTCGATTTGAAAAACATGCGTATTGGGTTGTATAAAAACAAAGCCACAAGTGTGGCTTTCCTGGCAACGTAGTGAGGCTATGTATATGTCTTACGTGGTTACCGTTGCAAAAATTATTACAGTCTATATTCAATTATATCATTAATGTTCAATTTTCAATATTTGCAACAAGAGCGATGTAATAATTAATATTTTTTTAGTTCATGTTTCCTTATGGAGGTTATCATATGTATTTCTATAAGAGAAAGTGAAAATTTGAATTAAAATTAATTTTTGAGTAACAAAACTAATAATCTACAATCTGAATTTAATTTAAACAAATGGAACGAAAAGGATTGAATTATTTTATTTAAAAACAAATTTGATCCTTTTTTTTCTCAACTTTATTCTTTACAAACCCT
>NW_027112846.1:294318-298561 GCF_000696795.3 Halyomorpha halys | reverse complement strand
CACTTCATTTTTATTAATTTCATTCTGTGCAATTATTTACTTTATGTCATTCTGTTTATATTTTATTTATTTATTATGTTTATTCATTGGTTGTTATCTTGTTCTTTGTTCTTAGCCCTTATGAAGGCTAGAAATTCTGGCCGAAACGTTAGCACTGTTAAATAAGTTATTTCAACTTATTTGTGTTATATTGTGACCGCACCCCCTCCCCAACCATCTTCTCATATGCTGTATATTGTAATTCAGGTTTCCTTATCCCAGGATCAAAACAAAAATATAACCCAAAGAATAACCGTTTTATGATCTATATTCCCTTTTGATAAATACGATTATGCAGTCGATACTTTTTGTCGCTTTGGGAAAATATGATAGTTCTTGATTCGACTTGGCTGCTTCTTTTTTTTTTACCATAAAAAAATATTTAAAAAAAGGCATTGCATAAGGTGGTTGTTGCGTTTCTCCTCCTGTATGTAAAAATTGGTTATATCATTGAATAAAGAGAACGGAAAAGGATAAACGGTAAAGATGTTAGATTCATTATAATGCCAAAATTAAGAATTCTGATTAATATTTCGTTTATTCCTTCTAATTATTTATATGTTATAAAGCTAACTCTTTTTAATCCATGCATTTATTCTGACTTCTTTAATGATAAGAAAAAAAACTCCAGATTTTTTTGAATTGCTTATTCTTTTTTGTGGGGGGGGAAGGGGTATCAAACTGTTCTAAAAAATAGTAGAGCAATTGTTCATTTGAAAAACCATTTCAAATTTTCGAGAACTTTTTCAAATTCTAAATGTAGTATAATGGAAATAATACTATCAAACCTACTACGAACTATAATGTTAAAACGCCTTAGATTTGTAGAGCTTTGCTTAATAAAGTTTCCAAATAACATTTGCTTAATAATGTCAGGACCTTTAAATGTCAATGGAATTGCATTTTTTTTCCCGTTAGTAAGCAATGACATAAGTTTATTGCAAATTTTTATTGTCGGCTTTAATTTCTTTTGTACTCTAGCAAATAATTTCTAACTTCCTATTCTTGTTAGGATAGGGCAACAAACATTTTTAAAAAAATAGGAGCATGACTGAAAAGCAGGAAACAACTATACAGGCCTAGAGCTTATTTGGAGCCGGAAAACCAACAAAAAACCTTAGCTGAGATGCTAGGTGCCGAGATTTGTGGCTTAAGTGGTTTGAATAAACCGCTCCAATATAA
Organism: Halyomorpha halys; assembly: GCF_000696795.3. Classification (NCBI taxonomy): domain Eukaryota; kingdom Metazoa; phylum Arthropoda; class Insecta; order Hemiptera; family Pentatomidae; genus Halyomorpha; species Halyomorpha halys. The sequence goes on along the minus strand of NW_027112846.1, from coordinate 297,340 downwards.
AAGGTATTATGAGAAGGAAAAGAAATAAGATGTTGCTGATAATTTTAAAAAACGTGTTTGTCTATTTATTGAAAAATAAAAATTCACTCTGCAACAATAAAGTAACAAAATACACCTTATTTTGTACTATATATACTACAAAATTAGGTGATAAAACTATACAGTAACTGAAGCAGAAAGATAATAATAAAGAAATATTACAGCTGTAAAAAAGTAAAACAATAAAATAATAATAATTACATAATAACAAGATAATTACAACACAAGGTAAAAAAAAAATAAGAATAAAATAATTTCATCTTAATATGTATTCACCTTTATATAAAAAAATTACTAAACTTTGTATCATCGTATGGAAGGCAAAGTAGGACTTCCTATTAATCTCAACGCTTCTCTCCCAGTCGCGTCATGGGGGTTAAAAGTTCTAGAGTCCCTTGGAGTGGAGAAGCTAGCCAATGCAAGAACTCATACAATATATTCACAAAAGGTCTCGGGACTAGTGCCGTTTCGACCTTCACGGAGGTTGATAGGGATCATGATCAGGGTATAAGATAATAAATAAGGATGAAAGTTTGAATGTCTGGATTGAGTAACGTCAAGGAAATTGTTTTCGAAAATAATTACAATATTTTATAAGTTTTTTAGTCTGAAGGACTCCATAACTATAAAATACATAAAAGGGAGTTTTTCTTTGTAATATTATTTCTCAGTATATAATTTTGTGTTGTTTATCTTTTTTTATGCCTTATTTTTTCCAAATTAGTTTTATATATCAGGAAAAATTCGTTGTGACACCCCATGCCCATTCACCTTGGAACGCACATTTTCCTTGCTTCCGCTCCCAATGGATTGTTTTCCTATGAACCTGTACTCTTTATAACGCTCTGTATTAAGTTTTCCTTTAATATGCAGTTATAAAGTTTTGTTTTGTAAAAATGAGCCGGGTTGGCTTGAAGTTTGTTTGTTTTTGTTTAGTGGCGCCAAACTTCATTGGTCATCTACGCCATTTATACTTTATTTAATTTTGCTAATATTCGTTAAATTTTATTTATTTTTTAATTTGTTTATTTATTACTTTATTTATTTATATTTTTGTCAGCAAATTTTGTGATTTTAAAAACTAAAAAAAATCGAATCGCCTCATTGATTATGTGGTTTTTGTACTGAAATTTCTTAATGCATTTCATAGAAACGAATAGATGAGTTAAAATGATCTTAGTAATGAATTTTTCCTGGATAAGGGAACGCAGTTATTTTAATATATGTAGCTCAACATCTTTATAATGGAGAGTATCAAAGGTTTAGCACACTAACCTGTTATTTAGATCAGGAATCGGAAATAAAAAGATTCTGTGATACTAGAACTACAAAATAACTAGAAATTTCTAGTAATAACTACCCAGTACTGAGAGAGTGAGTGAGTGCATACTAAGTGAATCTCTTGTTTGCCGGGAAGGGAGAGTTCCACGGCCGCAGTAGATTACTCCTGAAAGTGTATTTAACCTAAGCTTTCATATTCTCAATGAGTCGGTCATTGAAGTTTATAGCATCCTCTGTCTCCTTAATGTCCTGAATGAGTTAGTAGTGACAGAGCGTGTTAAAGAAGAGATCCGGCATACTCGAGTCAACAGCGGATACCGATGCTTTGTTATGGATCCATGGAATGGATATCAATCTATGCTCAGATATCATCTATATTCCTCTAGATAGAATACATGAACCCAATAATGAAATTAAATTGACTAGATTAAAAACGACAATTGCAAAACCAGGCAGATGTCTAAGTACAAAATCCTTCAATATAAAATAATCCATATTAGAATATTTGAAGTATTTTTTATTATTATTATTATTATTTTTTTTATATGATGGGAAAAGAATCACTATACTATTAAACTGTAAGTTTTAAGCAAACATTCCCAAACTGCTCTGGCCCATATATTATGTAACCACAATTCGTTCCAAAGGGACTAAGTCCCACAAAAATGAAGCCATTTTCCATTTATCAGTCCAAACATAATGATCTCAATAACCCATTTGTTGGCGTTACAATAACGATTTCTTTATCGTCTGGATCCAGAGGATCGTAGAATGAACAAGAATTTTAGTTATTCCTGTTGAATAAAAGCTTAATAAATTATTTTGAAGTTACATTGTACATAATCGTTATCGGAAATTCATTGAGTACTCTTCTAGCCAACAAGGGACCAATTCCAGCCCAAAATTACATAATAAAAAATAAATAAAATTATTTACATCTTGGTAAGTTCTGGATAACTATGTTGCATTAGTAGGTGTCTTAGGTAACCAAGTGTTGCCACATTCAAGGAAAAACTAACCGAATCTAATGTTATGCTTATTTGTATTTTTTTTAGGAAAGTACGTACAACTTTGCAGCGGTTTCGCAGGTCGTGTTGCATGTCTTTCAATGAATTGCTTAAGAAGTAAACTTTATTTGATGAAAAAAAAAAACAAGAAAATGATTAGAAAAATATAAGCAAAGTCAATTATATTCAAAAAAAATATTTCTTATGATAATTAGAAATTTTATGTTTTTATATTTTTAAATTGCAATTAATGTTTCTCAAAATCGGTGTAGTATTTTTGGTTATCTGAAAAGTGTTTGTTAAAATTTACAAATTGAGAAAATACTCAAGCTTGGATTTACGGTCCCAGCTCAATAATTTTATACACACGCCCAACAAATATAAACAAACTTCAGAAATATTTAAAATAATCTTTGTGATCTGTGTCTGTGTAAATATATAAATTCTATATTTATTAATTCATTATTGACACTACCTCTCTTTTACTTATTATTATTTTTCTCTTCTCTTGTCCTTTTTTCAAATTAACTCATCATCGTATCATTTTACCATTAGAGGGCAATTGTTTGTTTGGTTAAGTCTACAAATATCATTATTTTTTGTTATTACTTTTAAATATAATTCCCTTATAAATCCCATAATTCTTTGAGAAATAAATATGAGAAGAGGCTACGCGAGTCGAATTATTTAGCAAG
>NW_027112846.1:291563-292618 GCF_000696795.3 Halyomorpha halys | reverse complement strand
ATATAAGGTAACGGTTACATCAACCATGTAAGGCCCACTAGGGCGAAATAAATAAATAAAAAAAAAATAATATTTAACAATCAGTTTAAAAAAACTACATATCCCACTAAACAATATCTAAAAAAAATGTTTACCCCTGATAGATAAGAATTTTAATTACAATTACGGTTCCTGACAAAAAGGGAGAGATGTATATGAAATCAAATCTCTGAAAATTTAATTATATCTTGTCTGATATAACATCATTCAAAAATTAGTGAAAGATTCTCAAAGAAAAATTTTAGCGCCTGTTTTATCTTATTTGAAACATTGATGTTTCCAAAATCCCTACTTGAAACTGTCGATAATTTATTTATCTCTAAAATGTCTATATCGTCTAATTGAAATACTACAAAATAATCTATACTCCCCTCCCCTTACAAGAACAAGAGAAATTTTATGAACTCATAAAAATTTTATGAGATAAATGTACTGAGACTAGTCAGTTACCAAACTAAGAAATATATTCTGAGTAATTGAGAACTTAGTGTTGTTTGCAGTTCATATTCAACTCTGGAATATGTAAGAAACAGAATTGTAGTCAAAAATTTAAAGCTATTTCATCTTACATCACTACAGATTATTAAAAAAAAACATATTCAACTTCATTGAGAGATAACCTACCTGAATGATATTAGTAACCGCTTACCACAAAAACTAACATGATACATAACACCTCTTCAATTCTGTGTCAAACAGTATTAACCAACATTGAGGTTTCAAAAAACAACATTAACTGCTAAACCACCGTGAGAAAAAAATATGTTTATTAACACTTCAATCTTGTCAACAACTAATGTTTTATTTGAATATTATCAGCATTATTTGTACAATTTTTTTTAATACACATATTTATAACTTTTCATATTTAATGATTCTTTGTAATTAATTTAGTATCTTTTTATAATTATTAATTTTATATTTATTATTTTTAGCTTAATATACTTATTTATTTTATTTTAATCTTTTTTATTTAATAAATAATGAGTGACCCAAGCTACAATTAATATCATGGT
>NW_027112846.1:283088-289348 GCF_000696795.3 Halyomorpha halys | reverse complement strand
GAATTATACTTGTGGTTTTTATATGTTGAAGTACCGGGCAGTGGGATTATTTGCCACAAAAATTCAACAAGTTGTGGCCTACGTACAGTTACCCAGTCGGCTTGGTGTACGATAGTCGACCAGCCCTTTGTACAGAGTAGTCACCAGACCTTGCTGCGTGATTTATCGGAGTGCCGACGTGGAATATGAGAACATCGTTTCCGACCTTTCAGAACGGATTTCAGGACCCGCAACCGAAGTTCATAAATTTGTAAAAATAATTATAATCAGCAATTTGTTTATTTTAATTTTGCTTAATTCGAAGGACCTTTCTTATTTTTTATTTTGTTCTATATTTTAATGTTTGAAGGTTTCTTTTTTTAAAATTTAATTTATGTATTTTTTTATGTATTAATTTAACAAATAAATGTTTCCATCTGAGCCAGCTTTTTTTGTTGTTGTTCTTTATCTAAGCTTTCCTACTGAACCAGATATCACTCCTTCCATTATAAACTCTCCAACCACTCAAACCCCCTAGTTTCTAATCTTGCATCCTCTTCCATTCCTGACAATCCTCCGAGGTGCCTGAAAAGAAGATGGTCACGAGACCAGCTAATGTAAAATGTCATTAGAGTGCTACCAATGGGTAGTTTCTCTACACGCCTGTAACACTCCAATTTAGCTTAGATCAGATTTACTAAATGTATTATAATGTACAGTTGTATATAGCAATAAATAAATATTTAAAAAAAAAAAGTTTTCCTACAAAGAGACGATTTAAGGTAGCTTAATGATTTTTTATTTATACTGATAAGTTTAATTATTAGCAACAGCTTATTATAAATGTATATTTGAAAATATATCATTATTTTAGTCTGAACTGCTTGTCTAAATAGTCCGATATTGTGCGAAGGGTTGAACTGAATAACCTAGAAATAATTGTTTAAGGTGTGGTGTTCCTCAAGGATTAAGAATTACTTTCTTATGTCACATTTTTCTTCTTTTTTTTTTTCATTGCAAGGAAACCAAGATGGTATTTCTCCGCTCTGATAATAGTGGCAAGACTCCTTCCTCGGTGTGTGAAAGATGACGCTTGGAACTGACCAGGAGGAAGGAAAAGTAGAAGTGGGTGGCTTATTGATGCGGTTACGCTGCTCCTCGCCGTACGTGCGTGAAAAGAGTCCTATTCTTCAGAGCTTCGCCCATCACCAACCTCCTTCTTTATAATGCCTTCTTATTCTCTCACCTGCCACCCTCTTCAAGGTGAGCGCAAATTGGATCTGATTCATGCTGCAGATGCTATAATTTCACTTCTACGCTTCCTAATCAGAAATGGAAGCGACAGATTAATTATTATTGTGGTACTGACCATGCAACATTCCTGAAATAGATTACTGAGATTAAAACGTCTCTAACAAGTGACCAATCATTGGAACTAATAGGAGACTAAGATGGAACATTGTACATATTAAAATATAGAGCATAAAATAAAACAAAGTGACTGTGATAAATGAATTTTAATTTAGTTTTTAATGTAAAAATTGACTAATTAGGTTATTAGCCATAATGTAGGATATACTTATTAACAAAAGAAAATGTTTACCTAATGTTTTAATGTTTCCTAGAAATTGTTGTTGTGACCTGGGCAGAATAGCCTCCATGAAGTTGAATGGTTAAATATTTTTAGTTCCAAAACTGTATTAAGGTAAGATAAATTATAAATAATAATGTTAAGTAATTTGAATTGTTAAGATCATACATATAATAAAAGCTGTTGTGTGGTAGATGTCCTTGAGGATGGCCGGATTGGGCGAAACGTCGGACTTATAACAAAAATAAAATGTATTGAGATAAAAATGGATAAAAATTGAATTATTTATTAAATAAAATAAAAACTTTATTATAGATCATAATATACTCTAAGAATAACATTTAGTTATAGAAAAAAGTTAACAGCAAACAGTTGTTTTCTATTCACAAACTTCATGTTACATATCTCTTGAAATTGGTATCAATAACGATAAAATTATTTTCTGCTCCATAAAAATATATTGAAGCCCAATATATAATTTATATGGTGCCATAGAGTCTAGTCGATATCATTTACGATTCTTTGAATTATTTTGGCAAGATCATTTTCAAAACCTTTTCCTTCGAACTCATGTAGTTAATCTACATGTGTTATTCATTGAAAGATAATTAAAATGTAATTAAAACAGTTGTATACACGATATAAATTCAACTCAACTTTAAATTTCAATGGTATTAAAGAAACGTACAAAATATTCCGGTATGAATTCGAAAGCGACTGATGAAAGAGAAATGGACACTCATTTCTCTTCCTTCGGCCACTTTCCTAATTATCTCATTATTATATTTCCATTAATTAGAAGAATTGAATAATATTTTTTAAATATCTAAGGTGTTATGGTTAAAACTATTATACCTTAATCAGACCCATAATCACAGAACATATTAATTGGACTAATCATATATTCATTGTTTAGTTCCTAATCAACTGAATTAATTGCCTTTCTAATACGTTAAGAAAATTAATAATCAACTGCACGATATGAATTTTAAGTACTGTTAATTGTTGTCATTTATTAATTATGTGATAATAATAATAATGTAAACAAATGTATATTGCAATGGTGTACAATAATGTAAATTGAGTAATAATAATATTGTAATATTATTATGATTAGGATATAATAAGTGAGATAAAAATAATTTAAAGTGCGTATAATAAATTTAATTTATCAAAGATTTATATTTATTTTAGAACGAATTTTTAATATATTACATTCAGTATGTTGTGCAATAATGTTTTTATTATAAATTTCTTTCATTGGTGGTATATTATTTTTCAACATAGTATTTCTCTATCAACACCTTGTTCTATTTTCCTTCAAATGTTTCCCTTGTTTCCGTTATTATATGGACATAACGGAAACAGAAAGAAATATTAAAATTTTATAAATCATTAAAAATTAAATTGTTTTTGATAAAGTATTAAATACAATCATATTTTCCAAATAATTGTGTAATATTGAAGGGACAATATATTTAAAGTTTTCTGAATAAAAATGTAGTTTTTAGATATTGACAAAATACATGATACTACAGATATCCTGGAAATAGGCAAATAATATAAAGTACTGATACAATAGAAATACGAAGAGCCCAAAAGATAGAGAAGTACTCCAAAACAAAATTTATCACTAATAAAGGACATTTATATGTAGAGAATATTTCACGACATACTGAATATAAATAAATATAAAAATAGAGTGAAGTAAATTTACTATAATAATATTGGATTATTATTAGGATTATCATATTAATTTTTCTTACAACATAGTGATCATGCAATTTTTTATTATTAAACTATTATATTGTTTATAAAATTAAACAATGCTTGTTACGTAATACAATTATGAAATATTAACCTGACTGTTTTTCGCAGTGCAAAGAAATTCAGTTATTATTCCGCTCACTGACTGTTTTCTGGAACTACCTTCAGAAAATTTGTTTTATGAAAATTTAAGAAATTTAGACACACACGCATACAAATGTTGACAAAGCCACTTTATACAGTGATAGTTCGAATTATTTTAATTTTAGTTTCAATATTTGGTTAAATTTAATAATTGTAATTAATTTTAAATTTTAGGAGGGTTATCTGGATGGCGGTCCATAAAGGTATCAAAGTAGTACAAGAGAACTATTGTAAACCAACGTTTCGCTCCACTTAGTCAGGGCTGTAAAAATGAAGTTCTGCGACCAACTGAACCATTCTTACGGCCCTGACGAAGCCTGCAAAGTAGGACGAAACGTTCCTTTACTATAAATAGTTCTCTTGTACCATTTTGATACTTTTATTGACCGCCACCCAGACTATCCTCCTACAATCTATTTCATACGGTCAACTATCTTCTTTCAGTAATTAATTTTAAACTGTCAACTTTGGTAATAAAATGTTTCATTTTAAGTTTAAGCTTAAAAGTATATATATATTTTTTTATATCAATTATCTTTTACATTCAAGTTTTCTTCAAGAGCGCTTTATTTTAGAGTTTTTTAAAAATATTTATTGAAGATAATACAATCTGCCACACTTAAAATCAACTAGTATCAATGTATAATAAGTATCCTGTGACAGTTCATAATATTTATACATGAGAAAAAAAAATTATAACAAAATAAATAATCGTGATATACTAAATAAAATAATACATTAAATTCGCAAAAAAAAAAAAAAAAATGTGAGCCTAGCTTAGAAAAGAAATTTGAAGCAAGGAATAATCTCTACTCTAAGTGTGATAATAACTGAAAGTTTTATGATGCACACACCGCATCACGATCCAGAGATAATTTCCTTGCCTAAAAAAATTCACTAAAGATAATGTGAAATATCATAATTTTTGAAAACGAAAGTATTTTATCACGAAAGTAATATTATCATATAAAAGCTATAGCATTTTTCCAATTTATATCACTGTGATATTTTCGTATGACACTATTAATTGCATGATCTGTTTTGAAATCATGTCTATACTGATTTTTGGTCTTGTCTTAGCTGCATGTATGTATCCATCAATTTACTTTATTTATTTCATCGGTGGCCTGGTAAACAAAAGCCGTTCATTTCCAAGGAATCTTTTGTCTATACCTGAAAATTATCTGTCTTATCAGGACATGCTCCCTCAAAATTCCATATAATTTGTAGTAATTTTTTTTTTTATCACTTTTTAAAGACATTTTATAGTGCGGTGAATATACCACACTGTTGCCTCAACCCGATTTTATTTTCAAAGTCGTTAAAGTTAAAATACACATCCTTGCATTAATAATTCGTATTCGGGATCATTTACATAGGTATGTCGAAGACTTCAATAGTTGCATTAGCCCAGTGGTCACTTAAGGATGCCAAGCGTGGTCACTAACCATATAACTCAGGAGAGGAAATTACAGGTGTGGCAAAATAATATTGGAAGAAGCATTGTGAATGCGAGGAAAAGAGACCGAATAAAAAATGCTTGGATCCAGAAAGAATCAGGACTCACTGAAGATGACAAGATTGAGCAAATGGAAATGGGTAGAGCATCTCCTTCGATGCGAAGATGACAGATGGTCAAAAATTGCCACAGAATGGACTCCATTCGGCCTTCAAAGAAGAAGAGGGCGTCAAAAGAAAAGATGGAGCGATATGTTCAAGAGGATGGCAGGACCCCTCTGGTGGAGAGGTGCTAGGGACAGGAATGTCTGGAAGAAGAAATAGAAAGAACTCGCCTCCCAATAGGGACCCCGGGAAGTGCTGAGTATTACTCCCGAAAGGGAAGGCCTATGCAGGAAAGGATACAGAAAGATGGAAAGAAAATTGATAGAAGTTAATGTTTTGTCAACTATTATATATATAAATTAATTAATTTGTATTTTTCTCTCTATCTTCTTTAAATGTTTATATTGTATTTTGTGATGCTTTTAATTTATTGCATAAATAAAAGCCTATTTAATTTTCATTTTCACTTAGGTTAGTAACTTCTCAAATGCTCAACTGTACGTCACCTTTATGGTACTGTACTGAAAAGAAACTGCTACTAGTTATGAAAAAAATAACTAACAGTCTTCCTTTGGCAACGTATATATCAGTAAAACGTGACCCGCGCGATGTCCCAGATATATATCAATGGAAATCTGCTACAATGACCTAGCATTGATAAAGTTTACCAATATTGCGTTTTTGTTCTAAATTCCTTAGCATAGTTGAACAGTATAAATGCCAAGTTTCTTAGGAACACCTATAACCTTACCTAGGGCCTATATGGATGTCTGTAAGAGAGCATTGTTGTCCGGCCTATTAAAGTGAAAACTCCGTTGGGGAAGTATGAAAGGTTATCGCGTTTAAGCATTACGCCGTCCCCACCAAGTCATTTTATAACAAACCCACAAGCAGGAAGAGTGTAATTCCGGTCTTGTGAATAAAATTCCACGACGCTGAAGGTGGTTACACCATAATAAACACATTAACTTCGATGCAATGGGGATCATTTCATAAGTCAAGACTGTATCAGATTCATTTCTTGTTCAAATAATGTCGGACTGCCAACCAGGTTATTAACAAAATAGTTTGATAAGACAACCTTAAACATATTATGGATATAATATCGATGCTCTCGACGTAATCGATATACACCTCAAAATATGACGGACAATAAAATTAATTAAATTGTATTAAATTTAAAAAAAAAATAATTTTTAATGATAAGGTAATAACA
>NW_027112846.1:282369-282918 GCF_000696795.3 Halyomorpha halys | reverse complement strand
ATCATTAATCTAAAAACACAGTAAAATGACAGTTAACAATTTTTTCCGGAATATGTCAGTTTCACTAAAATCTTTAAAAACTACAAACTAAAATTTATATATTAGTTTTAACTTTATTATATATAATAAATTTAAACAATTTTATGTTTATTGTTGTTTTAGTGAGATTAATTTTTATCATAAAATATAAGCGTATTTTAGTGAACTAAAAATCAAGAAGTCATACTGTGAACAAAATTGCAAAAATTGAAATATGGTTAGAAAAGAAACAAATGACATTTTCACAAGGAGTTTTTCATAGGGAAAAAAATTAGTAAAAAAAAAAAACCATACTAATTTTTGGCCTAGTTAGCTGCTGTGTATCCATCAATTTACTTTATTTCTTTCATCGGTGGCCTGGTAAACAAAAGCCGTTCATTTTCAAGGAATCTTTTGTCTATACCGGAAAATTGCATGTCTTATCAGGACATGCTCCCTCAAAATTCCATATAATTTGTAGTAATTTCTTTTTTATCACTTTTTAAAGACATTTGATAGTGCGGTGAATAT
>NW_027112846.1:269615-282319 GCF_000696795.3 Halyomorpha halys | reverse complement strand
ATATCTTCACCGAAAGAGTTTCATATATAATTAGAACTTGTGAATAACGAAGGTATTCTTTCTTGTTTTAATTATTTATTTTATATCATTAATAAAGAATAACAAGGTTTCGAGGTTGTCACCCCATTATCAGGTATCTAAAACTAACAAAGGTGTAATAGATTTAATACATTATTGTATTATTTAATATATATTTTAAAAAATATTGTTAATAAATTAGTCATCTTTTGTTGAACAGAGGTAGAAGAATGTTGACTTGCCTTTAATTTATTTGTATGATGAAGATAACCTAGTTTCAGGAAGGTATTTTATATCTCCTTATTTAGAATATTTGTTTTTAATTTTTAAAAATTTTATATTTGTGGCGATATATTATTATTAGAAATACAAGACTAATAAGGAGAAAACACAATGTAATTTTAGATGGATGTTTAATCAGGTAATTGTTTTAAAAAAATTTAAATAGAAATTGTGGAATATTAATTAATTGTTGTATGCATGGTATGAATTTGAGAATTTGTTTTAGATACCTGATGATGGGGTGACAACCCCGAAACGTTGTTATTGTTTATTAATGATATAAAATAAATAATTAAAACAAGTAAGAGTGCCTTTTCATTCACAAGTCCTAGCTGTATTTTTCATCAGTAGTTATTAGACATTTATAGAGATCCTCTTCTTTTTTCTTATAGCTCAGCGTGATTTTTAAACTGATATTTTTATATATTTCATAAACGGCTAGATTTTTAAAAATTCCTAGTACTAATCCATCCTTATATTATAGATACAGATTGTTCTTCGAAACCCGCAGAACCATCCTTAAAACTAGTTTGAGGGAAGGTATTTGTGACGGATATTGGGACGAATATTCGGGACTGCAGTCATAGAAACCAGCGGGCAGCCTATCCGAACATCGAAGCATGCAGAAAAGTCCTTGATCCACTGATTTACGCTTAAAAATCGGCATTTTTACTTTGTACACGAACGGACTTAGAGCTCTGGTGAAGTTAAAAAATAAAATGAGATTTGATATGGCCAAGAAGTTAGTGAGTTATATCCGCCAATCTTTTTATATATGGTCAGCTATAAATAACCACTTTTGGCAATTTGTTAATAGCTGTTGAGAACCACTTTGGGCAGTCTTAACACTTCAGAGATATGGTTATACACCTTCAAAAATTCATCAAAGTAACTCCTTTTAATCTAAGTCAAAAGAAGAATCAAACGGGCGAAACAGTCGAACCATCAGACCAAGCAACATTTAAGTTTCATCTAGACAAATTCGGATATTTAATGTATCATAAATTTCATTAAATATTTCAGCACAAAAGCTCATATAGAACATTTAAGACATATCTAAAAGAAGTCTTACAATTATGATTTTTTTTTTTTTATTGGAGAGAATTAATACAATCTGCCTCAAATTAAGGGTATTAAGTATTAGTATTCAAATATAACATTCATACAATATATATACAGAAGTAGAAGAAAAAAAAGAAAAGAAAAAAAAATGTAAATAATAACAATCAAAAGGAAAAAAAATTAAATAATAATAATAAAGAAATATATGAATAAAAGATAACACTATCTTGATTTGTATAAATAAAAATATAATAAAATAAAGCTGACCACATAATAAAAATAATTTAAGAATATGGCAAAGAAAATTAAATTTAAGTAACAGTAAAATTAACATAGAGGGACAAAAAATTGACCATGTTTCTAAAACAGCTATTTGTATTCTTAGTTAATAGTTGAAAGCATCAGAACATTTTTTTTTTTTTTTTTCTGTGGGCATCCATTAAGTGGAAAAGTAAGAAAACATTAAAGTACAAGTGGTGCAATCTAGTGTTGAAATGAATTATATTCCTGGCTACATCCCCAAAAATATTAGGATAAATTCCATATATTTCTATTATATAAATGACTCGTCTCATTAGAAAAACGAATTTTAAAAAAATTATTTCAGTAATTATATAAATGAATATATATCCAAAAAAAACTTACAAAATTAAGATAAAAGACGAAGTTCAGGATTAATAACACCATTGAGAGATAAGAGAGCCGCATCAAAGCGCTTAAATGAAAGCTAAAGTTATCTATGTAACTTATCCATTGATTACAATCAACTTAAAAAGGCTAATTGTTTAAATCATTTTTCCCCGTTCCCTTGACCGAGATAGTTCGACCGAGAAGTAACTGAGGCAAAGAATAATTTTAACAGCTTCTGCGGCTGTAATAAAACTTGGTTCCAAGGATGGCGTTTAGATTCAATCTTGAAATTTTAGCATTGTCGGACAAGGAATACCGTATAAATTAAGTCGAGATTTGTTTTAAGATTTAAAATTTAATTATAACACGTTTCTTTGGTGTTATGTTTTTTTGTTTGTTTTTTTTTGTTGATAACCTATTATTCTGTATTTGATTTTCGAAAATATTTTTCTTGTGAAAAAGTATATATTATATAAAAAATAATTATTAATATATTATTAATTGAAAAATTAATTTTCAAAACCAAAATAACTGTTACTGACAAAGATTACTACTTCAAGAGTCATGTGAATAATAATTTTTTGATAGCAGTTTTAAATCCTCCAGTTATAAACTGTGGTGGTTCGTTCACATCATATGCCTGCGTGTATGTATTTGGTTTTTGATTCATGGAGCAGGGCCATTTCCCAAAACACCAAGATACAGCTGTATAAGACCCTGGTGAGACCTGTTCTCACTTATGCCTCCGAATGCTGGACATTACCTAGTTCACAGAAAGCCCTTCTCCTAAGGTTCGAGAGGAGAATATTGAGGAAAATTTATGGGCAAACAGGGTGTGTTCATGAGTTCTGGAGGTTGAGAACAAATGCTGAACTAGCAGGCCTCTATAGGAACCCGGATATTGTAAGGGTGAACATGGAACGGCTTCAGTGGGCAGACCATGTATTAAGAATGACCCAGGATCAGATTCCTAGGATGATCCTGAACGAAAGGATTTATGGCACAAGGAGAGTAGGAAGACTCCGGCTCCGATGGATCGATGGAGTGGCAGAGTCTATGTAGATGCCAGGTCTATCTTGGGAATCCACAATGAAGGTCTTGACTCTGCAAGAGTTGTCGCGCCACAGATGATGATGATATTTTAAAATGAGAAAATGATAAGAAAATATTACTAAACAAGAGATATAAAAATATGAGAATTCTCCCGAATCATCTAATCTATCATACTCATTAACGGATGTGAAACCGGTGGCAGCCATTATTGATAATAATAATATTAGATACTTAAAAAATAATACTGATATCGTTATCTCATTCAAAATTAAACTTAAACCACTAATCTAATTCTTGCCTTTTTTTCCGGCCTACCCTTCTCCATTACGTGATTTATTTTGAAATATTAGTGGTTATTTTTCCTAGTTCAAAGTCTAGGTTTTTCTTAATTAAGTCTAAGTTACTTTAATTTTATATGCCAATATTACGTAGATTTAACACTACAGTGCCTGGCATATGATTGTGTACATCCGGCCCGGAGGACCACAGTACTTATTACGATATTTCACCAATTTAAAACACACATTCAATCTATTGCCACTTAATAAGTGAAGATTGGAAAAACCAAGAAACCCTTAAATTTAATTGTGAATTATTCAAAAAATAAATAATAATAATTGAAATTTCAGTATTTTGATTAATACTAACATGTTTAGTTCAATTACATATTGTATTAACTTGATTTATCAGTTTATTATTTATGGGGCCATCCGTGGCTCAGATAGTTAGTCCTAAGTCTGTCGTTCTGAAATCTACGTGCGAAGTCAGTTCGAAACCGGCCTGGAGGTGCGTTGACTTTTTACATTATGTGGCGATCCCACAATGAAGAACTTCACCCCCTCCCCCCATGGTTAGAATTGGTTGGTCACTTGTAGATAACCAGGCAAACATCACCTTCGCTATGGAATGCCTTAAAAAAAAAAAAAAAAAGAAAAGAAAAGAAAAAACTTTTTGATTTGAGGTTTAACTTTTTTAATATTATGTCTGCAATCGCCTGACAATAGTTGTTATAAGTTATTATTTATAAAAAAAATATGAATAATAATGTATAACTACAAAACAGTTTTGAACGAAGTTTTATTTCATTAGACCACCACAAGAAAAGACGGAAATGTGGCAGTTTTTTCATGCCCAGGTACTAGCCAATATTAATCAATTGTTTTAACTAACAAATTAATCATAATATATCCCTTTAGTGACTGTTTCCAAGCTGATTTATGTTTAATTTACTTTATTTTAATCTTAACTCATAAAAATAATAATTGCAATCTATATTACAAGTTTATCAATTTTAACACACCTCGTCATTATATGACACGTTCATTATATATTCCTGGCTTCACCCCTAGAAACTTTAGGATAAGTTCCAAAGATAAAATTTTACCATAAAAGTTGACTCTGAGCAATGAAAAAATAAATTTGAAATCAATTTCTTTTTAATAATTTGTCATGATATTTCCACATTTCTCCGAGACTGGCGATATATCATAGAAATTCAATCCGGAAATGATGCAATGACTGTACTCTTAGACCTGACTTGCTGGAAAGAGAAAGGGTATGCATAACATGTACCAGTAGCGGATCTCGGCCTTGTGGAGCACCAGTTCTTAGTCAGTCAATATATGAATGCATACTACATATGGGTCATTTTCCTAGAAAGCGATATTTTGATGTTTGGAGCGTTTTCGAAGTGATATTTTAAATTTTCGATTTAAAAAATGCCTTTAATTGTGTTATCTGACTTTAGTTAAAAACATTTTTTTTTTTTTTATCTTTTCATTAAATGAGGCAAATCGTCATTCCTTATTCGCGTCTTTCCCAACTTACATGTTCAGAAAGCGGGTTTTCCCAGGGTTGATCAAAAGGTTTAAAAAAAAATAATAAATACAATTTTAGAGTTACAGTAACAGAATTGATAAACATATAACTTATTACTGGATGTCCTGCAGCAATCTGGGCTTCAGTCTTCGGGTTGTGGTTGGGTTTCCAAAGTTGTAGGACACTGCTCATTTAACTATCGGTAACTCTCTATGAACAGTTTTTTTTATTTAATCTTCTATTGTCTCCATTTGTAATTCCCGATGCAATGGAGTTCTTCTAGAGCAGGGAAGTCCAATTTACATGGTCCCAATCGGGCGGTTTCAGCTTTTTCTGATTTGGAGTCCTGTTAATATTTTTCATTTTATGTACTTTATTTAATTATCAAATTTATCCATTGCTTATTATTGCCACTGGTTATTTAGTTCAAATAAACTAAATCAAAGGAAGGTAATGAGGTGTAGATAGTTGACCGTAGATTAATGATTGGAGAAGTTTGTCGGGGCGCGCGGTCAGCAAAGAACAACATAAATAAACAAAACCATATTTATTTATTTTATGCCGACGTTTCGACCTGAGTTTCTGGTCTTCATCAGGGGTTATGGCGTAGAAGGTAGGCCTGCAACTCACTTGAGTTATTTCTTAGCTGGAAAATTCTTGATCAGTCCATAGATGTAGTTCCTCTAATTCCAAGTACCTCCAATAGATATGACAATTTGGAGTATTGTCATGTAACCACACTTTACTAAAAAAAATAATTCTAGGATCCTCTAGCTAATATAAATGAATAGGACTGGGTTTTCCTAGTTTCACGGCTGGTTACCAAGCGACTCCGCTTCTGTCTTCTCTCGGATTCTGAAATTGGTGTAAATATCTTTTGTTCGGCAATCAGCAAGGATCAGCAATGCTTTACCGGTTTCACTTTTCGCTTTTTCTTTTCAAGTGACGTCATTTCTTTCGGTTTTTATATTTATTGGATATATTTTTTTCCAATGTGTTTTTTATGCAGTTTTGGTTGATATTTTTTCAAAAGCTGTTTGGACTCGATTTTCAGAAATCTATTTACAAAAAAGACTTGTGTTTCGTGTGTGCAGGGATCGGTGGCACCTATGATTCATTTTGTTCTGTTCAAGCGACATTTAAAACATTTCCAATAATCAACAAAAATTTTTACATGTTGTTTTTTCTTTTATTTTTTGAAGAAAATCGAATCGATTTTGTCGTAAATTTATTTAAATTTTTAAACACGTTATATATTTGTATTTACTTAACTACCAGAAGTGAATGATATTTGATAACGAATTCAATTTTTTTTTGTGGGTTCCACTTGAATACCAGTTTTAGATTCCCCTTTAATAAAAAAAAAGAAATAAAAATACTTTTAGATATACATTGTTTTATTTAAAAAAACATTATGCCTTATTTAAAGATGGTGAGTAATAGTGATATGTATATCCATTCACACTACAAAAAAATAGTAAATTTCTAAGCTCTTCTTGTTCACACAAACTATGGACAAACTATCAATAAACGTACCAAAACAAATTCGTGACTGAATTCTCAACCTATCATTATATTAATATTATAATTAATTTGTAGCGTAGCACTTCGTGCTAGTAACTTACAAGTTATAAGTTACTTATGCTTATAGGTTTCAAGTCGCGCAGAATATTATTTGATACAAATAGAATATATTAGCTTCTTATTCTATTATACACCACTCTTCAACCAGAAATATTCATTTATAAAATAAAAATATTTCGTGTTTTTTTTTTTTATCACTGTTCGTTTATTTAAAAATGTCGACAATTCGCCAATGTTTCGGAGTACTCTGGTGGTCTAAGGGTTCTACAATTTTGAAAAAAAAGTGTTGTAACAATTAATCTATAATAAAAACTAATTGTGCATATATTATTTAAATAATAATTTAAAAAATAAAATAAAATACCTTGTATAACAAATATATCACATTCACGTTGCTCCCTGTGTCTACATCCATATGTTACTTAATCGTCATTTTTTTAAATAAAGATTTTTAAAATATTTGAAAACCACTTAGTCTTAGTAGCTATGCCACGATGAAAGGAACTGAATTTCTATCTAATCCTTACTATGTTTACATTTTTTGTAGCCTTCCAAATATTTATCAATTATCGTTTTCTTTTACTATTTTTTTCATTTTTAAATTATTATCAATTTTAGTTAATTTAAAAATAAAGTTATTATGGTTATTGAAAGTTATATGTGATTTTTTTTTCTCAAAGGAATGTATATAATTAGAAGATTTTCAAGAAAAAAAAATCAAAAAAATATCCAGGAAGAATATGCCCTACCCCTCTCTCATAGAAACAATATCCTTTTTATTTTTAATAATTTATTTATTGTTATTTACAAATGTATACATATATATACATCAAGTAAATTTGCTGTAAGTGCTATAATGACATGATACAAACATGTGGAGTATCTACCCATTGATAGAACTCCAAAAAATTTCTAGAGGAGATGATCTCGAAGCCATCTTCTTTTCAGACGACTAGGAGGATTATTAGGTAATGAAGGAGAAGCTAGGTTGGAAACGAGTTGGTTTGGGTGGTTGGGAAGTTTATCATGGAAGGAATGGTATCTGGTTCTGGCCAAATCAGCAATATATGGGACATTGAGGTCCTGATGAATGACTTGATTTGTAACAAAGTAAGAAGCATTAAGGATTTTAAGAAGGATTTTGGACTGTAACGATTGGATTTGGGAGGAATTTATTTAGGAGTCCCAAAGTTAGTAAAATCTTTAAATACCACACTAAATTATTTTGTGAACCATAATCCGTGTTATAAGCGTGTATTTTATTACAATGCAACTTGCGCTAATTAACGGACATTTCTTGAAGCCAGGATAGTGTGATATAATGGTTACACTGTAATGATGTTACTAGTCGGCAAACGGTAGTTCATGGTAAAGTCCGGATTGCAACCTGGATCTGGGAACAATTACCACACATTGTTTAGACACGGTATACTTTTCCTCATTAGTCCGTCATCTTCCTACGACCACGTAACTAAAATAATTGTCAGTACTTAGGTCGAAAAGATCGTAATCATATTTACACATCGACTGTCAGACGATGATCACCTAGAACAAGTGAACTATAAGATGGCGTCTAACAAAATGTTGATTTTGTTGTCGTTTACTGATTTTTTTCCTTTTAAATATTTTAATGGCATTGGAATTTTCCATACAGATAGTTATAAATTCATTTATTTATATTCCCATTACTTTAAACATGGTTGGGGGTCAAAGTTCTTCATTTTGTGGGACCACCACTCAATGAAAAAAATCGCCCCAGGCCGGATTAGAACCGGCACCGCCAATAGATCTCAGAATGGTAAGACTGCGCCTAACCACTGAGCTACAGACGAGTTAGCCCATGATTAAAAAATAAATAAAAAAAATAATTATGTTCAATTTATTACACCAACCATATATATTATTTCTGTTGGATAAATCTATTTAATTCTTAGGTAGTAACGCCATCGCAGTTGTTAGCAATTTTATTGTTCGTACGTAAGTTATCTTTGGTTTCCTTGTTGCTTTGTTCTATGCTGATTTTTGAACCCATTTTTTAGATAGGTGGACCAAATTTCATTGTGGAAATTGATAAAAGTTAGTTTTCTAAACATAAAAATAATTGTGGTCGAGTATTACCCGAACAGTGAGTGTTTGGTGGTATATTTAGAGAAACAAAAGAATCGTTTGTCATTGTTCCTAATAGAATTGGCTCTACTCTTCTTGATGAAATTATTGAAAACATTGCAGATGGTAGCACAATTTATTCTGACAGTTGGAAAGGTTACCAAACAAATACAATAATAAAAGAAGGATTCCTACATGCTAAGGTTAATCATAAATACAATTTTATTGAATACAACTGTTCATACACTAAACAGTTGAGAGAATGTTGGGTAGTGCTAAATGGAGAAACAAGAGACATAAGGGGACGGCGAGACATCATTTGAAATCTTATTTATCAGAATTCATATGGCGATAGCATCAGGTAAAAGAAAATAGAGACTGTTTTGAATCTATATTAAATTCCATATCGGACTTTACATAAATAAAATGTTTTGAATTTTAAAGTGTTTTGATTTTACATAAAGTTTTTTGTTTGCAAAACCAATTGGTTAGATTTTTCAATGTTTTACTATACGTATCTCTATCTTGACAGTCGGTATCTGAAATTTTAAGTCTCTTTAGTTCCTCTCTCATTTGCCTCGTGAATCAGTGAAAAATTCAGCCTTCTGATTCTCATCTCGGTTTCCAGGTCTTTGATTTTTCTGTAGTTCTTAGCCTGTAACCTTCTTGTGTTTTCCTGGGCCCATAGATTTTTCTTAAGATCCTCCTCTCGATTTTAGCAGCCTTTCCAAGTTGGGTAAGCATGTGGTCTCCACCCCGTATAAAATCACAGGTTCTTCTTAATGAAACTTTTAGCTGTTTGAAAGCTTAAATTTTCTAATTTAGTGGTTTTCTCTCGGAACCGTTGTGACAAATTATTTCCCCCAAGTACTTAAATTTTCAGGTCACTTTTATTTTTCCATATTCAGTGTTTACTATTTTATTCTTGAAATTTACTTCAGTCATGAGTTCTGTTTTTTCATATGATATTTGTAGACCTTCTTTTTCTGCTATTATTTGTAGGGTATTTATTTGACAAAACACCTTTTCCTCTGATTCTGGCCACAGTACGAGATTGTCGGCAAATGCCAAACAACTCCCTTTTATATGATTATTTTGTTCCCTACTATGGCTCCTAAATTATATCCTGGATAAAATCATGAAGGAATTCTGGAAAAAACTTCATGATTTTATCCAGAACTATGTAATTTTATATTTTATTATTTAGTTTAAAAAATAATAAATTTATTATGAAATAAATCTTTAAATTCCTACTGTATCCAATCCTTAAAATTCTAAATTCTCCGTAATATAAATGATCCTTATTACGTCACAAACAAACTCATCCATAAAGGCATCATTCGTTGCATTTTGGTGCGAAATAGATATACTTCCTTTCATTCTAAAATCCTTATCCACCCAAACCCATTAGTTCTAAATCTCTCATCTTCAACAATCTCTGATATTCCTCCGAGGTGTCTGAAATGATGATGGCAACGGGATCTTCTAATTTAAAGCAATGAAATACCACAAATATTATATGTTCTAAAACATTTACTGTATTTTTTATATAGTTGTAAATTTATATAAATAAATAAGTAAAATTGTTTAAGTTTAATATTATTTCTTCATTTACAATAAAAAATGTGACAATATATTACTACTACCCTTGATTTCAGGAGATTTCAATAAAGAAAGGTTTTAATAAGCTACATCTGACAGCCAGACTAGACTTTGATACAGGTCCTTAAAGGCACTTTTCGAAAACCAAATCAAGTATTTTTTGTTTAAAAAATACCGAAAATTTCACTCATTTACAAATTGTTAATATAAACACTTTGCTCGCCGGAGAAAGGTGCAGTGAAACACAAGGGTGTGGTAGAATTTCTACTCCTCTTGACTATTCCGTTATGCAGGCGTGTCTCTTTCATCTTCGGTGGGACTGCCTATTGTATTACTTGGCGAGATATTCGGCAAAATATGACATGTTGATATATTTTTCGAAAAATATTCTTTCTTTCTGAAGGAACTGGAAGAAGATAGATTTAGGCTTAAAAGTTCACCGCTATTTAACTATTAATCCTACCATTAATCTAGCTATTATTAATTATCGATAAATAACATTAGTATAATAAATAAAAAGGAAAAATTCAAAAGAATTACGGAGTTGAGCTTTGGGGCTCCAATAAACCTTCGAATTCCTCTCGTATCCAATCCAAAATCCTCAATGCTCCTTACTTTGTCACAAATAAAATAATACATAAAGACCTTAATGTTCCATATGTAACCGATCTAGCCCGAAATCATTCCTATCTATTTATTATAAACTCCGTAATTTACTGAATGTATTTGTTTGTAAATACACTTATAAATTTCAATAAAGGTATATATAAAAAAAAACATTAAGAATCAGACTATGGGTCATATGGCCTTTTTTGTTCCTCTTATGGTATAGTATCTGCTCACACAATATAACTACTATATGATTTATGTATCCACATACGAAAATATGATATACTTTGTTACCCATAACGAGATAAAATTTAAAAGGATAAAAAAAAAATTATAAAAATGATGCTGACGTATGTTTTTTGAATATAGAATCTATTCGGGTATCTTTAGTTAATTGACCTATAATTTCAAATAATGAAGAACATGGTCAGGGTTGCAGTCAAAAGAGAAACAAAACTAGCTAACAACTATTTATTTTCCGACGTTTCGCCCCAGTTTGTAGACCTTCATCAGGGATAAAAAATTAAAAAACAACTAAGAACATTTTGACATTGTAAGATGATAAGATACAGAAAGGTAATTTAAGAAAATAACATATACAATTAAAAGTAAAGAAGAAATAAAATAGTATTAATATAAAACAAGCAATGATGAGAATATAAAAAATTTCTAAACTACATAAAACTATAAGCTTAAAAATCTACAGGAGACTCAATAACACGCAAAACAGAAAAGTAGATTTGAGAAAACAAAATTTACACACACTAAAAGACGAAAAATAAAGAAGTAAGTTGAGATTAAATAAAGGACAAATAAAAATAAAATTAATAATAATAAATGGGTAAAGAACAAATCAGGACTATAAATAAAACCCACCTGTTCAAGTTGATAGCTTCGTCGACTTTGAAAGAATATCGGAAGCCTACATGAGTGGAGAGGTTAGTAAATATTACTACTCTATATGGAAAAAATAGATGAAAATAAATAAATTTAATTTATAATCTTAACACTTTCTTGAGACTGGTATTTTTTAAAAAAATAAATAATTTAATTTCTATCCATTTTAGTCTCAAAACCTTTTATTTTTCTTATAAGTCCGACGTTTCGGCCAATCCGGCCATCTTCAGGGACATAGGTGAGACAAAGCAATTATTGGGTGACAGAATTTACCAACACAATAATGATTTGAAAAACCCAATAAAACGGCACTAGTACAGCATGCAACCAAAAACCAACATATTTTTAATTTTGAAAATACAATGAATTACATAAAGGAAAATACTTGAATCCATTTAAATATCTGAAAATATTGATTCTACAGTGAATTTCAAAACAGATACAAGAAATTTAAACCAACATTATGGAGAGATATTAAGTAAAATTAATTTATGAATAACATAGGATAAATTGAATGAGGATAATTATAATTAGCCTTGATAGGAATTTAACTAATGAAATAAAGAGGAAAATTGACAAAAGTGTAGTTATAATAAATAATTTTAAATGCTTGAACTGAGTGGAGGAAGGTTAGAAGCATTGTTGTGATAAAATTTTTAAGGAATAGTGTCTGTGATAAATGATTTTGATTTTGTTTTAAGTGAATATTGACTAATTAGGTAATTAAACATATGTGGAATATACTTGTTAACAAAAAAATATTTTTTACCTGTTTTTAATGTTTCATAGAAATTGATGTTTTGACCTCGGCAGAATAGCCTTGAAGTTAGAGTTTTTAAATTATATAATTTCAAAATTGTATTAAGGTAAGAAAAATTATAAATAATAATGTTAAGTATTTTGAAATGTTTGTAGGATCATACATGTAATAAAACTGTTGTAATAGATTGTCCCTGAAGATGGCCGGATTGGCCGAAACGTCGGACTTATAAGAAAAATAAAAGGTTTTGAGACTAAAATGGATAGAAATTAAATTATTTATT
>NW_027112846.1:267388-269565 GCF_000696795.3 Halyomorpha halys | reverse complement strand
CATTAATCTAGCTATTATTAATTATTAATAAATAACATTAGTATAATAAATAAATAGGAAAAATTCTAAATACTTACGGAGTTGAGCTTTGGGGCACCACTAAACCTTCAAATTCCTCTCGTATCCAATCCTTACAATCTAAAATCCTCAATGCTCCTTACTTTGTTGCATAAAATCATATATAAAGACCTTAATGTTCCATATGTAACCGATCTAGCCCGAAATCATTCCTTCCATTATAAACTCCGTAATTTACTGAATGTATTTGTTTGTAAATACACTTATAAATTTCAATAAAGGTATATATAAAAAAAAAACATTAAGAATCAGACTATGGGTCATATGGCCTTTTTTGTTCCTCTTATGGTATAGTATCTGCTCCCACAATATAACTACTATATGTTTTATGTATCCACAAACGAAAATATGAAAAACTTTGTTACCTATAACGAGATAAAATTTAAAAAGGATAAAAAAAAAATTATAAAAATGATGTTGACGATGTTTTCAATATAAAATCTACTCGTGTATCGTTAAAATACGGTTGATATATACATATATATATATACAAATAAATAATTGACCTATAATTTCAAATAATGAAGAACATAGTCAGGATTCCGGTTAAAAGAGAAACAAAACTAGTCAACAACTATTTATTTTCCGACGTTTCGCCCCAGTTTGTAGACCTTCATCAGGGATAAAAATGTAAAAAAAAAAAACTAAGAACATTTTGGCATTGTAAGATGATAAGATACAGAAAGGTAAATTAAGAAAATTACATACAATTAAAAGTAAAGAAGAAATAAAGTACTATTAATATAAAACAAGCAATGACAAGAATATAATAAACATTTCGTTAATTATAAGCTTAAAAATGTACAGGAGACGCAATAACATGCAAAACACACACACTAAAAGACGGAAAATAAAGAAGTAAGTTAAGATTAAATAAAGGACAAATAAAAATAAAACTAATAATAATAATAATAAATGGGTAAAGAACAAATCAGGACTATAAATAAAACCCACCTGTTCAAGTTGATAGCTTTGTTGACTTTGAAAGAATATCGGAAGCCTATATGAGTGGAGAGGGGAGGTTAGTAAATATTGCTACTCCATATGGAAAAAATATCAGATGAAAATAAATTTAATTTATAATTTAACACTTCCTTTAGACTGGTAATTTTTTTTAAAAATAAATAATTTAATTTATATCCATTTTAGTCTAAAAACCTTTTATTTTTCTTATAAGTCCGACGTTTCGGCCAATCCGGCCATCTTCAGGGACATAGGTGAGACAAAGCAATTATTGGATGACAGAATTTATCAACACAATAATGAAAAACAAGGAGAAGGACCCAAATAAAACGGCACTAGTACAGCATGCAACAAAAAACCAACATATTTTTGATTTTGAAAATACAATGATTTACATAAAAGAAAATACTTGAATCCATTTAAATATCTGAAAATATTGATTATACAGTGAATTTCAAAACAGATACAAGAAATTTAAATCAACACTATGCAGAGATATTAAGTAAAATTAATTTATGAATAATATAGGATAAATTGAATCTGGATAATTATAATTAGCCTTGATAGGAATTTTTCTAATGAAATAAAGAGGAAAATTGAAAAGTATGTAGTTATAATAAATAATTTTAAATGCTTGAACTGAGTGGTGGAAGGTTACGTATTGTTGTGATAAAGTTTTTAAGGAATAGTGTCTGTGATAAATGATTTTGATTTTGTTTTAAGTGAATATTGACTAATTAGGTAATTAAACATATGTGGAATATACTTGTTAACAAAAAAATATTTTTTACCTGTTTTTAATGTTTCATAGAAATTGATGTTTTGACCTCGGCAGAATAGCCTTGAAGTTAGAGTTTTTAAATTATATAATTTCAAAATTGTATTAAGGTAAGAAAAATTATAAATAATAATGTTAAGTATTTTGAAATGTTTGTAGGATCATACATGTAATAAAACTGTTGTAATAGATTGTCCCTGAAGATGGCCGGATTGGCCGAAACGTCGGACTTATAAGAAAAATAAAAGGTTTTGAGACTAAAATGGATAGAAATTAAATTATTTATTTTAAGAGACAGCTTTACAAACTCCGTAAATTCCTACCTCCTACATATTTTCTCATCATCCGATCCTTTCTT
>NW_027112846.1:264744-266738 GCF_000696795.3 Halyomorpha halys | reverse complement strand
ATTCCTGGCAATCCTCCGAGGCGCCTGAAAAGAAGATGGCCTCGTGACCTTACATTGTAAACTGTTTTTAGAGTTCTACTACTGGGTAGTTTCTCTACATGCAGTATCATATCATTATGTCATTATGATCAAATTTACTTGTTGTATTTCTTATACAGTTGTAAATATCAATAAATAAATTTTTAAAAAAAATTAATTTTAAATAAATAAATTATTTAGGAGAATAGTATTTAGAGATAAATCTAGTAGAACTAGTTCATACTAAACAATATTTAATCAATATCTACCGTGCTTATCTTATAAGAACCACGCATTCTGATTTAAAAATTATTTTAAGTATAACATTCTCATTATATTTCCAAGGTTCTACGGTTGAGCATTTATCTTAAACAGGAAAAGGAGCACGAGATATCTCCTCAAAAGCCATATGGGGAAGGCTGGAGAAATAAATAGATCCGGCTTGTAACCTGTTGCCGACGAAAGTAAAGCCGCTTCGATGAGCAACAAGTGAAATTCCTTCAGCGGAGTCCTCGTGTAGGTGACTCCACATTGGTTTCTTATCATGTGGCTCATAACATTAGGTAATTTATTGTTATTTTCAGTCTTATATACTCGGGCTGAAAACCATTAACTGAATCCCGTGAAAGTAAACTATTGTATAAATTAAGGTGAATGATACAGAACCATTAGTAGTTTATGTAACATACTGGAAAGCCTATCCCCAAAGCCTCTCCCCGCCACAAAAAAAAAAAAAAAAATGTTCTGCTTTATGGATCTATATACGAGAACTCATATAAAGTCAAAACTAAAATCACACATGCTGGTCCGACCAATACATATTCCTGCTTTGCTTAAATAATGCTACATTTAAAAAAATATATATATATTTTGAATTATAATTATTCCGAACTAATATTAGTACAAGAGCCAGGAAGAAAAAAAGGCAGTTATCTCACCCCAATGTTTGATTACTTTAATGAAAACTATGTATAATTACTAGTCAAAACTGATGAGTCTGCCAAGTATAGGTAGGGGGAATAAAAAATGGCGGCTGTTTCAAACTCTTAAAAAAACATTAATTTTTCATTTTGAGCTCTATATCTTAAAAAATACCAACAAGACTAGACAATCTAAAAGAACATTATTTAAAAGAGATTAAATTTGCTGAAATATGAGCCATAATAGAGCTATCTACGTCCAATAGTTCACGAGATATATCCTTTTAAAAAGCAACATTTAATAAAAATGTACTGAAATATTAGTAGTTTGTGAATCTATTTTGAGAAATCTATATCTCAATAACCATTCGACGTACAGATGCCTATTAGCACTCAAATTAAAGTTAGTTTAATGGGCTATAAAGTAGTTTATGACGTTTATTTTCGTAGAAATAGTAGTTTTCATGATATTTGCTAAAATAAATTGATTTATAGTTGTTCGGACAATAGGTTTGATTTATGAAAAACTTTATTTCAGAAACCATTGGACGTACAGATGTCTGCCAGCACTCAAATTAAAGCTAGTTAAATGTGCTATAAAGTAGTTTATCTTTGTAAAAGTAGTAGTTTTTATGATATTTGACAAAATAAACACACAAAATGTTAATTACAAGTTGTTCGTATAAAATATTGGATTTTTGAAGAAATATATCTCTAGATCCATAAGACACACACTGCCAACACTCAAAATAAAGGAAATTTAACTTACTATAAAGTAGTGTGACACTTATATTCGTAGGGTTAGTAGTTTTTATGATATTCACATTTGAATATAAATTTGGCAAATGCTAATTTGTCCGAACAACTATAAATCAATTTATTTTGTTGCTTTTTAAAAAGCTATATCTCGAAAACTATTTAATGTAAATAGCTCTATTAGGGCTCATATTTTAGCAAATTTACTCTACTTTGAATGACATTCTCTTAGGTGTTCTTATGTTGTGGCTACTTTTTAAGATTTAGTGCTCCGAATGAATATTCTATATTTGCTTTTTA
>NW_027112846.1:259238-263174 GCF_000696795.3 Halyomorpha halys | reverse complement strand
TAATCTTTCAATGGAGTTCAATATAAGTCATTTTTTTAAAGACTGCTATCTACTATAATACTAAAATAGGGAAGTATCGTGAGATAATAGGATGGAACGAGAAAGAATGATTTCCACTCATTATTTTTGCTGTCATGATCTCAAAATATCATCTCAAAACTAATTATTCCGAAATGTACGTTACGAATAATTTCTTATTCCATCCCTGGAGTGTTCCAGTTACTTCAAGCCTCTGGACCACTACCTAATACAGATCGGAGAACAGCTGCCAGATTACTTTTATCATTTCATACTTGGACTGATTATAAAACCTGAAGATATTTTCATAGCATTAATTAACTCTAACTCTGGACTATTGTTGTTGTATAATTAGTCTGTGGTTACGTAAGTTGGTTCCATACTGTTCTCATTCGTTACTTTGTTAATTAGTGACAGCTGTTCATTTATTCTTTAGTTAGAACTAACTATTTTCTTCATGTGGTATGAAAGGTGTATTATAACTATTTTCAAACAGAATATCTCTCATTTCCAATTTTAGTAACTTTATCAATATTTCTCGATTTAAGTATTTTTTTTCTTTTTATACTTCTCTACTTGTTAATAGTAAATGTTCTAAAGGTATGATACAACCGAGGCTAATTCTGGGATTTCGAGGGCAGGGATTCCCTTCTATTATTTTTGGCGTCATCTTGATATTGTTACGAGTCATACATCGATCGACACTCGTAATAAGTGACTGTTTTAAAGTTAAATATAATTATAAACGGCTAAGTTAATGTTAATTTTTCATTAGATAAAGAATTTATTGATATGGAATATTGGTACAGATATAAAGAATAATAATAAGTTAAATCTTTTTGAAGAGCTTCATAAAATTAATTCCTACAAGACTGAAAATCGTGTCCAAGACCTGGAAATCAATAATAGGGATGTAAATATCGATATTAGTTGTACCAATAATTTTGAAAATGTCATAAAATTCATCACAAAACCATATTTTCTTAATAATATTACAGCACTTACTAGACAAACGGTCTAAACTTCCAATCCATCACAATAAATCTATATAAATATAACAAGGCCTAAATAGACATATCAAGTTAAGCATTGAGGATCTACCAAACCTTGGAATTCCTCTCGCATCCAACCTTTACAATCCCAAATCCTTGTAAAAATCCTTAATTCAGCTTAGTTTTTCCCAAATAAAGACCTTAAAGGTTATAAACAATAAATGAAAACGGAAATAGTAATAGATAAAAAGAAGAAATACTAAAGAAAGTACAAATTAAGAGATGAAATGGGATAGGAATAAAAAAAAAAAAAAAAAGGAAGACAATTTTTCTTGATTTTATTCTTATTCCTTTTCATCTCTTAATTTGTACTTTCTTTAATATTTCATCTTTTTATGTATTACTATTTCCGGTTTTATTTATTGTTTATAACCTTTGATTTTTCTTATTTAATTTTTACGTTTCATTGTATACCCTAGTAATTTTCCACTTACTTTTTTTACTTTCCTACCAAATCACATTTACCCTTCGTCGTAAACCTTCGTCTTGCCCCACAGTATCTTTTAATAATACCCCACTTATTCATGTTGAACAGATCCGTTAGTTAGGACTAAATCTGGACAAACGACTGACATGGAGTCCTCATACAAGACTGAAAAGACAGGAAACTGCTCGTCGATTCCGTCTATTACATTTACTAAACAAACGGTCCAAACTTCCAATCCATTACAAAAGACTGCTCTCCATGAATATTATAAGGCCTATCTGGACATACGGAATTGAGCTATGGGGCTCCACTAAACCATCTAATTCCTCTCGAATCCAATCCTTACAGTCCAAAATCCTTTATGCTCCTAACTTTATCACAAATCAAATCATCTATCAGGACTTCAATGTCCCCTATGTTGCCGATTTGGCCAGAACCAGATACCAATCCTTCCATAATAAACTTCCCAACCACCCAAACCAACTCGTTTCTAGCCTGGCTTCTCTTTCACTACCTAATAATCCTCCTAGGCGTCTGAAAAGAAGATGGCCGCGAGATCTTCTCCTTTAGAAATGTTTTTGGAGTTCTATCAATGGGTAGATTCTCCACATGTTTGTATCATGTCATAATATCACTTTACTTGATGTTTATATATGTATACAGTTGTAAATAACAATAAATAAATTATTAAAAAAAAAAAAAACTTTTTTACTTATGTTAAGTGTTTGTATCTTTTTAGTCCTTACGAATATTTAGTAATTTGAATTGGGAAATTATCAGTATTTTAGGAAGCAGACATGACTGCCAAATATATATACCCTCCTTATATCACATAGCGACACTAATTTTTGCCATTCCATTCTGATAATGATAAAACAAAAAACAAAAATCGTTTTTAAAATATTTATGAACTGGTTATCTGTTAGCATAACTACTGGTTTTTTATAAGAAACACGTTTTCATTACAACAGGCCTGATTCAATTTTTTCGAAACCTTTTCAGATTCTTGTCTTTTGCCACCCTTTCATCGACGCGAAGTGACCTATATTACGCGTCCATAGCTGAAAATATCTTTATAATCATTTTAAAACAAGTGCCCTTTAGATATGAATGGAGTAGATTATAACGTGTTGTAAAGAGCATTAGGGGACGAAATATGGTATATGAAACTCATTCATATGTTTTTCCTTTCTTCGGAATAATGGAGATCAAAGTATATTAAAAATTCCATTGGTCTAACTTAATAAATAAATTTCAACTTAATATCTCAGCCTGAAGAAGAAGAAGAAGTAAGAAGTGAAACGAGCTAAAATTTAGTCATAAATAAGAGGTTTTCAAAAATCCATACTACGTTTTTGAAACTGAAGTCCAGAAAAGAGTTTCAATTATCTTATACAAATTCATAGAAACGTTACTTTTACTTTAATAAAATAAAAATAAATAAAAGGTTTTCCATTCCTTACTTTACCACAATAATCAATTTAATCATATAAGTGAAAACTAATCATAGTTAAATATATTTTATTTATTTATTTTTTTGTTAAATATTTTCAAATATTAGTCATACTGAGGAAAAAAACCTGTTGAAGCAAACATATTTTTTTTATATAAAATAATTTATTAATGAAAACATGTTTGTAACGTTTCGGCCTTTTCTATTGGCCATTTTGACAATCACCTCAGCCACAATATTAAAATCTATACACTAATATACAACTCCTGGAAGTATTTGTAATAATTTATTTTTAATTTTGATTATTGATTAAAAAATAAAACATAATGACATAAAGTAAATAATAATACAGAATAGAATAATTAAAATTAAAGTGATGAAAGAAGTGGAAAATAAAATGTATATAAAATTAAAGTGATGAAAGAAGTGGAAAATAAAATGTATATATAGGCAAGTTAATAAGTAAGTAAAATAACATAATTAAGGAAATAAAATAAAAATTTGAAGTTATATAATGCAAAAAGATATGAATATTTTAGTTTATTAATAATTTTAAAATTAAAATTATGGAAAGAACAATAAAATTGAGAGAAAGAAAATATATGTAACAAATGAAATATGTAACCATTATATTAGATAAAGATGCAAAAGCAAAATAATTTTATATACAATTTTTTTAATTTTACATACAATTATTTATTAATAAACACATGTTTGTAACATGCCTTTTCTATTGGCAATTTTCACAATCACCTCAGCTACAATATTAAAATATATTTCCTAATATACAATTAGAATTATTTGTAATATTTTTTATTAAATTTTGATTATTCCCAGCTGTTTTTTTTTTTAATTTTTTTCGGGATTTTATACCCCATTATTACTGCGTATAAAAACACAATATGAAATATCACTTATGAATTTTTTAACCATAGTTCACCTATACCGACCTACTTCACAATGGGACTTCTGTACTGAAAAACATT
>NW_027112846.1:250710-258268 GCF_000696795.3 Halyomorpha halys | reverse complement strand
AAAAAATATTAAGTTATAAACAAAATAATTAAAATTGAATGTTAATTAAATTATATTAAATGTAAATTAATGATAAAAAAGTTATTTTTTATATGATAAGGTGCTAACATAGTCCTAACCTGTTGCAGGTAGGTTCTGTTATAAGTGATAAATATAAGTTAAGAAGTTGGGATTGTTTGTATAAAAGGGTTTTTAAATTTAAGATATAAAAATAAAAAAAAGTTATGTAAGTAATTAATCAATTTAAAAAAAAAATTGTTTGAGGTTATGATGTTATTTTAATATTTAATTTATTTTAAAGATGTGACATGGGCAATTAGCATGCAATTGAGATTAAAAACAATGACATCAATATTTAAGGTATGGCTAAAGAAATCAGTGTGTAGTTAAGGAAATAATGTAATTATTATAAAAACCAAAATTGTTTATAGGTTGTCTCCTTGAAAATGGCCTGAGGGCCGAAACGTTAGAGAGTTTTTTAAGAATAAAATTAGAGAGTAAAATGGATCAAAATTGTGTATGTTAATAATAAAATAAACTACTAAAAAAATAAGTTATTATTATAATAAATGAATAAAAAAATTAATATATTACTAAATTTAATCTCCTCCATTAAAATTTATCCGAGCACTTAATAATGACATAAATAAAACCAAGCTGATGGAAACTGTAAGAATGACTTAATAAGTCGACACATTTTTAACCTCGAAACCAATAACCCTAAAATATAAATTTTCTTCCGCATTAATATGAAACCATACAAGGGCGTAGTGGTAGAGCGAGTTGAAGTATTCCGGAGTCGGGACCAGTGCATGTTCGAATCCGGTATGTGGGGTGTTGACTTTTATTTCATGGTGGAACCACATAATAAATCTCGACCAATAAACATTGGAATTCATAAAGACATTAAACTAAACATTGAAACAAGAAAAAACAAATCAATTGTGGTCCATACCTAATTGTTTTAATTAGGGTATACATTCTGTTAATGTATGAACATTATAATTCCGAAATGTTGCGATTAAACTAATATAATTAATAAAAATGATTCAATTTGCTTGGTATTACAGAGAGCATAAAACTGTTTTTTAATCTCTTTAGAAAAACTCTATATCTGTGTCTGCACTTACGTCATCCAATTTCTTAAAAAAAAAAATAAATGTCGAAGTTACTATTCAAAATATTAAGTATCACTTGATATCATAATGCTTTAAACTTTTTTAGTTATTCAAGGTCAGACAGAAAATGTGTTTCAATGACAATCTACCCTCCAAATTTTGATTAAAAGTTGAAATGAAACATAAATTTTAAGATATCAGAAACAAGAACTCAATATTTCAATCCGCTTGCTTCTATCATAGATATTCCACTTAAGGGTACATCGTTCATCATTCGACCATGTGGCCCTAAAGTAGTTTTTCTATCTTTTAATCTTTATAGGTTTTATTTATTTATTTTATTTTTTCCTCTTTCGTCGGCGAAGACTCCCATTGGAGTCCAATACTGCTTCTAGTACAAGAGCCGGGAAGAAAAAAAGGCAGTTATCTCACCGCAAATTTTGATTACTTTAATGAAAACTATGTATAATTACTAGTCAAAATTGACGAGTCTGCCAAGTATAGGTAGGGGGAATAAAAAATGGCGGCTGTTTCAAAACCTACCAAGAGTAAAGTAGCTGAAATCTTAGCGCTAAAAGAGCAATTTACGTCGAATAGTTCTCGAGATTTAGCTTTTTAAAAATCAAAATTTCTTAAAAATCTACTGAAAGATTAGTAGTTAGTTAATTTATTTTGAGAAATCTATATCTCAGGAACTGTGTGACGTACAGATGTCTATTAGCACTCAAATTAAAGCTAGTTTAATGGACTATAAAGAAGTTTATGACCTTTACCTTCGTAGGAATAGTAGTTTTCATGATATTTGCTAAAATAAATTGATTTATAGTTGTTCGGACAATAAGTTTGATTTATCAAAACTTTATTTCAGAAACCATTGGACGTACAGATGTCTGCCAGCGCTCAAATTAAAGCTAATTAAATTTACTACAAAATAGTTAATTATGTTTATCTTTGTAGGAGTTGTAGTTTTTATGATATTTGACAAAATAAACTCACAAAATGTTAATTTCAAGTTGTTTGTATAAAATATTGGATTTTTGAAAAAATATATCTCTAGATCCATAAAACTATGTTTGCCAACACTTAAAATAAAGGAAATTTAACTTACTATGAAGTAGTTTATGACACTTATCTTCGTAGGAGTAGTAGTTTCTATTATATTCACATATGAATATAAATTAGGGAAATGAAAATTTGTCCGACAACTATAAATCAATTTATTTTAGCAGAGTCCATGTAAACTATTACTCCTACGAAGATAATCATCATAAACTACTTTATAGCTCATTAAACTATCTTTAATTTGAGTGCTAATAGACATCTGTACGTCACATAGTTCCTGAGATATAAATTTTTCAAAATAAATTAACTAATTACTGATCTTTCAGTACGTTCCATACAACATTTTTATGAAATGTTGCTTTTTAAAAAGCTATATCTCGAAAACTATTTAACGTAAATAACTCTATTAGGGCTCATGTTTTAGCAAATTTACTCTTCTTTAAATTACGTTCTCTTTGGTTTTCTTGTGCTGTTCCTACTTTTTAAGATATAGAGCTCCGAATGAAAAATTAGTTATTTTTGTCGCTTTGAAACGGCTGCCATTTTTTATTCCCTCTACCTATACTTGGCAGACTCATCAATTTTGACAAGTAATTATACATAGTTTTCATTAAAGTAATCAAAAATTGGGGTGAGATAACGGCCTTTTTTCTCCTCTTGTTATATGCGGGGTAATCTACAGGTGACCAACCTATTTTAACTATGTTGTATAGTCAACTCTTTTATTTTGAGGGACCGTAACTCAATGACCGCAATCTCAAATCCGCAAATCTCAGGTTGATATACTGGCGCCTAACCACTTAAACTATCATCGGTCCCTTAAGAGTTTTACAATCTTAGCAATTATAACCTCTACAATTAAAAAAAAATTATAATACGTTTATAGTATTTTTTTTATTCTATTGAACTTTTTCTCTAATTACATTAAATGGGCCAATGGATTATGATAGAACTTACTCGGAATGGATGTATGCTCTAAAATTAAATGTGAACTGTGTTCTTTTCCGTGGAGATCTAGGAACCAGTAGCTAGAGTAGTCAGACGGACGGAGATGTTGGCCCCTTGGCCGCATTTGTGGCAGTCAGAAACCCCAGCATGTGTTGGAATAATTTTCTAACAACATGCTCCTTGTTACCAACCAGCACAATAATATAAAGAATAAAATAGCCGAACTGCTGGAGAAGAAAAATTATACATATTTCCAAGAAGTGTATTGCGTTGATAGTGAGGGCTCTGCAAGGTTCGTAGACATTCTAGAGCACAGTGTGATTGAGAAGGAAGAATTAATAGTGGGAGGGATAAGATTCGAAAAAAATAATCTGGATCAGACTGTTATGATACAGGCAGTGAAAGAGGATATTTACACAAAATGTATTCCTTACTTACAGGAAAAGTAAACAGTGGTAAAAGTTTCTCATACTACGTGTATGTGAGTGTAGAATTTCAATCCAGCCCATTTTTTGGACCATATCGCAATCTCAAATCCGCAAATCTCAGGTTGATATACTGGCGCCTAACCACTTAAACTATCATCGGTCCCTTAAGAGTTTTACAATCTTAGCAATTATAACCTCTACAATTAAAAAAAAATTATAATACCTTTATAGTATTTTTTTTATTCTATTGAACTTTTTCTCTAATTACATTAAATGGGCCAATGGATTATGATAGAACTTACTCGGAATGGATGTATGCTCTAAAATTAAATGTGAACTGTGTTCTTTTCCGTGGAGATCTAGGAACCAGTAGCTAGAGTAGTCAGACGGACGGAGATGTTGGCCCCTTGGCCGCATTTGTGGCAGTCAGAAACCCCAGCATGTGTTGGAAAAATTTTCTAACAACATGCTCCTTGTTACCAACCAGCACAATAATATAAAGAATAAAATAGCCGAACTGCTGGAGAAGAAAAATTATACATATTTCCAAGAAGTGTATTGCGTTGATAGTGACGGCTCTGCAAGGTTCGTAGACATTCTAGAGCACAGTGTGATTGAGAAGGAAGAATTAATATTGGGAGGGATAAGATTCGAAAAAAATAATCTGGATCAGACTGTTATGATACAGGCAGTGAAAGAGGATATTTACACAAAATGTATTCCTTACTTACAGGAAAAGTAAACAGTGGTAAAAGTTTCTCATACTATGTGTATGTGAGTGTAGAATTTCAATCCAGCCCATTTTTTGGACCATAAGAATTCAATGAAACATTTCCAAATACCTCTCAAATTGATTCTAAGCTGTAACAACCAGATTACTACTATTTCAGCATTTATTGGTAAGTAGGATAGAACAGTTGAACTAGCGGATACCTAATTACATGATTATTTAGAAATAACTGTTACCCTAATTATAACCAAATAAAAGTCTCAAATAAGATGTAAATAGATGGAGAAGGAAAGAATACTCAACATAAATATTATTGTAATATTTATAAAGAATCTATAAGTATATAATGTATATATTGTAGATCTATAGGCGTATATGCATATATATATATGTATGTATATGTATTTGTGTATGTGAATATGTATTCAGAGCAGAAAACTAAAAAAAGGGAAAAGGGGGATAGAATAACACGCACGCTTACTGGAAAGATACTGCTTAATTGTCTCCGTAATTCCATTTAAATGCATTCTCTCTGTTTATTATTATGGGGAGTTAGTATTACGACTGATTATAGGCCTTGTCCTACCATAACTCCCCCCTACCAGTTTATGAACATGTCTCATAAACTCAAAAGATAGGATAGAAAGAAAAGAAGAGAGAGAAAAAAGGAACACTGCTATGTACAATAAAAAAGATAAAAATTAAAATATACATTTTCCATTTTAAAACGTAAACTCAATAGCAAATTAAAACACGCACTGCCCTGAAAAAAATAATAATAATAATAATAAATACATCTCATTTCCGCTCCACGAACCATATTTTGTTCTCCCACTCATAATTGTGATAATTATATACATCAGACCTATTTACACTAGGCACTACTATTACAAAAGAAAGTATATAGGTATAAAGGTAAAGAAGGAAAGAGAAAAAGAAAGAAGAAAAAAAAACTCTGTTACATTCATGTAGAAGAGAAAGTTCCAGATTTACTGATCCTCCAACATGGGAAATTAATGTTGTTCGATATGAACAGTTCTTCGTTTTTTAGGATCTTTAATGCTCTCTATCATGACTAAATTGTGTTTCCTTATTGTTGTCACCCTGAATGGACCTTCATATCTCTGCAGCTCTTTAACCCTGTTGGAAATCACCCTACGATAGACGATCGTTCCAATCCCGATCTTGGCCACAATGTCTCGAACACCGGCGTTATATCGCGCCACGCGTTTGGCTTTTTCCTTTTCTATCCTCTCCCTTACCTTGTTAGCCACCGCATTAGCGATAATCTCCCCCCCTCCACCATCGATCACCGTATTTCGATAATTGTGCTTGCGTCACCTGAGGCCAAACAGAATTTCGAAGGGAGAAAAGCCCATGATCGTATGGACAGAGTGGTTGTATTGCCCTCACCATTGCCTCGTTAGCTCCAGGATTTTTTTCTAGCTGGTAAACCCTCAGATGATCGCTCAGAGTACTGTGGAGCCTCTCTATCCCCCCTTGCTTTTAGAGTGTCCCGGAGTGTTGTGATGCCACGTAAGGCCTTCATGTCCTCCCGAACCCCGGCATTGTCAAACTTACGACCCGCGTCCGACAAGATCCGTTCCGGGATTCCGTAGAACTGGAACCATAAACGCAGCGCTCCCAGCGCTGCCTCCACTGATCTGTCTTGAATCAGGTGCACCATGGCGGCCTTGCTAAAAAGGTCGATTACCGTAACCCACTTATAACCCCTCCAGGTGAAGATGTCGATCTGCAAGTCTGTGAGTGGTGTATTCGCAGTGGGCGTTTCCTCTTATGTCGCCTTAGGTGGATGACGATCGTAGTTGGTACTCAGGCATACCTCGCAGTTTCCAATCTGATCTCTGACTTCGGGTGTAGACCAAATAGTACTGATTGTGGTCCTACCGTATTTGACGAAGTCCATCTTTATTAGACCCGACGTCCTGGTCCAGATGATCTTGTGTGCTTTGTCGATGATCTTGTGTGCTTTGTCGATGATCTTGTGTGCTTTGTCGATGATAATCTACTCGATCTCCTCCATCTCTGTTGGTCTTCCCTCGGTCGAACTCTCATACCCGGATTGTGCTTCTTGTTCAGGTTCAGGTGTGTCGTGCATCTCATCCTCTCCCGGCGTCCATTCTCGCAGAAACTGTCCATCTCCCGACGTGTGCGGCTGCTCTTCATCACTAGCATTGATGGTTATCGTTTGGGACAGCCAATCGGCTATGACATTCTCCTTTCCTGGCTTGTATTGAATGTCGATGTTGTATTGGCTAAGATGCTCCTTCCAACGTGTCACCCTAGCCAAGGACTCCTTCAACTTCCTAACCTATTGAAGAGGCCTATGGTCAGTATGTATCCGAAATTTCCTCCCAAAGATATAGGGACGAAAGTGTTCGACAGCCCAGATGATTCCTAACAGATCTCTTCCAAGCGCACTGTACGTTGTTTCTGCGTCTGTCAGTCGTCTGCTAGCATACGCCACCGGTCTGTCTCCACAGTCACCTTCCTGTGACAGAACTGCTCCCAACGCGTACTCGCTCTTAAATACATTCTCTCTGTGTATTATTATGGGGAGTTAGGATTAAGACTGAATATAGGCCAAGTCCTACCATAACCTCCTTCCTACCAGTTTATGAACAAATCTCATAACTTATGCATATTCATACATTCATTGCTACTTCATTTGTTTTACCTTTATTTCATTTTATTGGAATTATATCCTTAAGATTTATTATTTGTTAAAGGATTTATTTTATTTTATTAATTTTTTTTTTTCATCACCTCCTATGTTGGTTTATCTATTTATCTACTGTATTTGATAATTTTCATTTTTGTTTAAACTTATGTATATTAACAGTAATTATATCTTTTTGCTTATTATTTTTAGTTTACTTGTATTTGATTCTTTTTTATTAGAAGTTAGTCACCTTAATATGATACATAGTTTTATTTTTTTGTTCTATTTTTACTTTATACATTCTTTTAATTGTGTTGTTTATTTTTTATCTTATTAAATTCATAATTATAATTACACTTATATTCAGGCAGCGTTCCAAACCACCCACGGGGTCCTGCCTAGGGTTTCGCTACTCATTTTTTTATAGTGGATGGTCGCTACACTGAATGCAGTAGCAGTAAAGCCTAACTGACTAATGCATTCAGTGCAGCCATACGAAACCACTTGCCCGGAAAAAAGGCTCTCCTTAGTATGCAATATAATTGGTTTCTATAAGAGTTATTGGTTTCGTAAATTCTCTGTTTCATGT
>NW_027112846.1:248999-250535 GCF_000696795.3 Halyomorpha halys | reverse complement strand
CTTCGTGGTTATTGTCAGAATCAATACTTTATTGAAATTCTAAATTCTCTGTTTCATGTTTCTTTATACTCGATGGTTCGCTTCATGTCTTATATTCTCATCATAATGCATTAGCCGTTGAAGAGGACTGCTGATGCATTCAGTGCAGCCCTGTGATCCAAATACAGTATGATACTTAGTAGCAAAATGTTCACTTTCCCCATTAAGATTGTTCTCAATTGATTTAATTATAAAACGTCTATTATTATAGCATGACGTTCATCTTAAATATAATTTACAATTTAATCATTTACTTGCTTAGAAACGGGATCGTAACAATGTTTTTTTTCAACAATGATGTAAATGTTTTTTCTGTATTAAATCATAAATAACATTCATAGTATTCAATGCGCTTAAAGAATCAAAATTCCTAAAAGTGGTCCTGACAGATCAACACAAAATGCAGGCCGAAATCTGACTGTCATTAGACAAGATAACTGTTCATGAAACTATTAAAAGGCCAGTCCTTACCTTCAATTTTGAAACGTGGGTTTTCAACTAGGAAAGTGAGAAGTTACTGAAAATTTGGAAAAGGAAAATGCTGAGAAAAACCAACGATCAAAAGAGAATAGTAAGCATGTTTAAAATCTACGACACTAAGTGCCATCCAAGGTCTCAGACATATTGCTTACATTAAATATGTTATTTCAGGTCCGTACAACTTTACATTTTTTCAGCTAGGATGTGGGCACTGACGAGAGGGGGAGGGAGGGAGGGAGGGAGGGAGAGAGAGAGAGAGAGAGAGAGAGAGAGAGAGAGAGAGAGAGAGAATAATGTCTCTACTGCATACGTTTTAATTCTACCATTTATCGGAAGAAATATTTTATTTCATTCTAGTTTTAAAAGTAGATATGAAGAGAAGACGGGAGAAGGATGCTGTACTATCAACTCTCACTTAGAAACTGGCTTCCCTACTCCTTTTGGGATTTGTTTGTTGACCTTTCTACAAATTTCTGTAGGCTGCCCGAGAACACCCAGGCAGATTTTCATTAAGTAAATAGGTTTCTAAATAATATTTTGTCGTTGATTTTTCTTTTGTAAGTATTCTGGTTCCTAGAAAACATACTCTTCCAATAAAAATTTATTTTTCTACTTAGGCATATAATAAGTTTTTAGAAATTGACAATAATCTGAAATTCTAGGGGATATAAAATTATCTCTTGGAACAAGCAACAACTTAAAATATTATTGTAATATTTATATAGTATAATACTAGCTTACCCGGCAATGATTCGCTATTACTATTATTGTGGATGTATATAGATTTAATGAACATAATTAATAGTTTGTTATAAGTTATTGTACACTTTATTATTATGATTAGTAACATAAATAGTTTTTTATTAACATCCCTCACTCTACATTAATATTAGTATTATATTTAAAAAAATTCAGACCGACTAACCATTATAATAACCACCAACTGAATGTTTTAATGACTTGTTGTTAAGATAATAAAGTTGAGTGTTTGCGGCTTTAGCGCACTTGCTCAGCCTC
>NW_027112846.1:244273-247884 GCF_000696795.3 Halyomorpha halys | reverse complement strand
CCCGAGCCTTACGCTTAATTTTGTTCATAACTTTTTTTCTAATTAAAAATCTCGGGATTTTATTATATTTAAACCTTTCCATGGTGAAATGGAACATTTTGAAAATTTTACACGAAAATCGGTCAACTAATAAAAAAGTTTATTGTGGACAAAGATTCGACCGCTCACTTTTATATACATAGATGGTGAGACAATTTAATATTTCTATAATTATATTATATGAACTATCATAAAAAGAAAAAAAAATACCAAAGAAGAAATAATATATTTAAAAATTGTTTATGGGGAGGACATTTAATATATATGTAAATAGACTAACTAGAAACTAGTAAAACCGGTTTGGATGTTGAAAAATCAAAAATTTCATTATCTTTCTTACACAATACTACAAACCTAAGCGTTAAGTTCAGTTTTAAAACAATGGTAAAAAATGTTTCTAGTTATCGATCTTAATTTTTATTCTGTACAAATAAGTACAATTAGTTTAGTTTTAATAATTAGTAAAGCAAATTCTTTTTTCAAAAAAAATCATTTTTTTTACTGTTGAAAAACCTCATGTATTTTCATTTTTTTCTATGAAAGATCATTTGTTTGGTGGAAACCTCAAATAAATATATGTGGAATTGTTTTTACGTCGTTTGATTTTAAACATAACATTTTTTTGATTATTAATTTTTTTTTTTTAATATTTTATTAAAAATAAAAATTTCTCAGTATACGTAACCAAAAAAATATCATGTTCATATACGTAACCAAAGACATATCATACATTGAATATGTAGTGATAAAACCCATTTAAGGCATGAAGTATGTAAAATATAAGTTAATTGTCCATTCAATGTACTATTGAATCCAATAATTGTTCATTAATTCGTTAAACAATAAACTATTTAATTTTTGGGTTAGCTGAATTACACGTTTGAGAAAGTGAGTAATAAGTCCGATACTACAAATCAGAAATGTTTCTTTAAACTTTCTCCCGTTTTTTTTTTTATGTTCCAGTTTGAACACGTAAATATTAAGAAAGTTTCGAAATTCACCAAACCACATAAATTATGTATGAAGAATGATATACACCTGTATCGTTCACATTTTAATAAAAATGCGTCTGTTTCAAGATTATGTAACTCAAAAAATATTTTAATCTCATTTCTAGTAAAACTTATATCCATATCCGACCGGACGTATACCTGAAAATAAATTAATTTGTTTTATATTTTTACTTTCCATTTAAATTTGTTTTCTTCTTTCCTGCCTTCAGTTCAAAATAAAAATACGATAGTTTTCGATTTATATATTTAACGTTTTGGGGACACAAGAAAAGAGATATAGTATACATGAAACGTTCAACGCATAAATCAAACACTGTTATGGTTTTATTGTGACCTAATGGCAAAAAATAAAAATATTATAATTAAATATTCCAGTTAATTAAATCCATGAGTCAATCCTTTAAATAAATTATACTATAATCTTTATTATTAAACATTTGATAAAATACTTCAGGTACTTTATCACCCCTCGCAAGGTTACATATACTATTTTTCATATGTTCATATATACTATACTTCAGTAGATGAGTCAATTTAAAAAAAATATTACTAATTTTATTTTAAAATAAATTAGACTTATTGTTTTCAAGGTAATATTTAAATGTACTTTCCATTAAATGCATACTTGTCGGCAAAAGTTTACAGAAAGGGCAAAGCATCACTCTTTTATTTTAACGTAATTTAAGAAATTATTAATATACTCCTCCCATCAATTTAGATGAATTCGAAAAATTATGACTAGCTGTTTAGCAATGAGTTTCTGAATGACACAGCAGTCTATTAAGTCCAATATCAAAGAGGATAATACTAATAAAGAAGCGATAAGCGGATGGGACAAGTAGAAAAATTATAAAATGCTTAGAATCCCACTCATAGAATTTATTGAATTATGGCTTCATACAGATGGTGAAGTAGAATTCTCAGTGAGTCTACAGCAATGGACTAAAAACCTTCGAAAACAAAACATTCTGTAACTGGTTCCTTTCAACACTCAGCTTCTCCAAAAATAAATTAATTGTAAAATTAAATACAAATCAATTTTTAAAAGAGAGATGGCCCCTCTACTTCAAAACAAAAGCCCTTTTACTAAAAATCTTCTTTCACCAAATTTCTCTCGAAAATTGTTTAGTTGGAATGTATTTTTTTTTTTTATGGCGCCCTAACAAAATTGTTTTAAAACACAGTTTCTTCAACTTTATGTTAAATTCTTCCTTTGTTATTTCCATAATTCATTATACCCAATCTTAAAATTAGTTAGAGATTCCGC
Source organism: Halyomorpha halys (assembly GCF_000696795.3). Taxonomy (NCBI): domain Eukaryota; kingdom Metazoa; phylum Arthropoda; class Insecta; order Hemiptera; family Pentatomidae; genus Halyomorpha; species Halyomorpha halys. The sequence goes on along the minus strand of NW_027112846.1, from coordinate 245,565 downwards.
TGTGGACATATAATATACTCCACCCACTTAGATGAACTCCAAGAAATACGACTGGCTGTTTAGTAATCAGTTGCTGAATGACACAGCAGGCTATTAAGTCCAATATAAAAGAGGTTAATACCAAAAAATAATGGAAAATCGGATGGGACAAGTGGAAAACATACAAAATGCTTAGAATTCCCACTCATAGAATTTATAGAAATATGGCTTCATACAGGCGGTGATGTAGTATTCTCAGTGAATAAAGAACAATTGATGGAAAAGCTCTAAAGACAAAATACTATATAACTGGTTCCTTTAAATAAATAAATTGTTAAATTAAATCCGAATTAATTGTTAAAAGAGCGATGATCTCTACTTTATGCCAAATTTCTCCCGAAATTTGAGTGGAATATATTTTTTTTTAATTTTTAGCGTCCTGATCCTTATTTTTTTCTAATCTTCTTGTAGGATCTACTAGTAGTGCCTCCTCTTCAAGGGCACGGAATGCAATGGTATCTACATATCTTTCTGAGCACTCGCTCTATGCTGGCAATACACTTCTTGAAAACATTTATATTTTTTTTTTCTCCGTCTGTCCGGTATCTTTATATTATGGTCCCGTCAAATTTTGAGAGTTCACAATCATTAATTGTATTTAAGATAAAACAAGTTAAGATATATTTATTATATACATATATTTTATTAAATATCGTTTTTCCTCCAACTAATCTCTTTCGTTACGGCAAACTCCACTAACAATTATCAATTAATTTAGTAATTAATAATGTTATAATTATGAGATTAGACAGCGTACGAGATGCCGACTGCCCCAGTGAGGAAGATATGCCACCCTCGGCATCCACTTTCCCTAACTCTCTTGGATGAAAGTGGTCCGGCGAGCGTTCACTTTCGACCTGCAATTAACTGACACCGGGCTCCTTCGTGCAGGAATCGATTCTTTTCTTCGATTATTTTTTTTATTTCTTCAATTTTACTCAGAAACAGTTAGGAAAGTGATTTCATGAGAGTTCTATAAAAATATAATTCATTCTAGATATCTATGGATCTCTCTGGTAGTGAAATATAATTTATTCCTTTGTTGATGAGTTAAAGGGGGTTTCGAGTGTGTTCAAAATGAAAGATATGGCAATGTATTATTTAATTTGTTCCGACTTTTTTGGCCGAAGTTAAAGACTAAAAAATAAAATAACAAAAATAAATATAATATAAATTCTGTTTTATTGTTGTTGTTTTTTTGTTCATTGTGATTCACTACAAATGTTAATAATTCAGTTATTTATTAATCTTCA
>NW_027112846.1:240264-243608 GCF_000696795.3 Halyomorpha halys | reverse complement strand
CTTTTTAAAAACCAACATTTCATAAAAATGTTGTATGGAACAAACTGAAATATCTGTAGTTAGTGAATTTATTTTGAAAAATCTATATCTCGAAAACCATTTGACGTAAAGATGTTGATTTATAGTTGTTCGGACAAATTTTCATTTGCCAAATTTATATTCATATGTGAATATCATGAAAACTACTACCCCTACGAAGATAAGTGTCATAATCTAATTCATAATAAGTTAAATTTCCTTTATTTTGAGTGTTGGTGACATATATGCGTCTTCTGGATCTAGAGATATATTTATTAAAAATCGAAAATTTTATACGGACAACTAGAAATTAACATTTTGTGAGTTTATTTTGTCAAATATCATAAAAACTGCTACTCCTACAAAGATAAACGTTATAAATTATTTTATTGTAAATTTGACTAGCTTTAATTTGAGTGCTGGCAGACATCTGTACGTCCAATGGTTTCTGAAATAAAGATTTTCATAAATCATACCTATTGTCAGAACTACTATAAATCAATTTATTTTAGCAAATATCATGAAAACTACTATTCCTACAAAGGTAAAGGTCAGAAATTACTTGATAGTACAATTATTTAACTTTAATTTGAGTGCTAATAGACATTTGTACGTCGAATGGTTATTGAGATATAGATTTCTCAAAATATATTTAGTAACTACTGATATTTCAGTACATTTTTATGAAATGTTGCTTTTTAAAAGGCTATATCTCGAGAACTATTGGACATAAATAGCTCTATCATGGCTCATATTTCAAAAAATTTACTCTTCTTTGAATAATGTTCTTTTAAATTTTCTTGTGTTGTTGGTAGTTTTTAAGATATAGAACTCCGAATGAAAAATATTTGTTTTTTTAATGTATTGAAACAGCCGCCATTTTTGATTCCCACTACATACTTATACTCAGTTTTGACTAGTAATTATATATAGTTTTCATTGAAGTAATGGAAAATTGGGGTGAGATAACTGCTTTTTTTCTGTCCGGCTCTTGTACTATTAGTGACTGCAACCAGAATAGATGTATTGACTAAATCAAAGGAGTGATCTAAGGATAAGCATACAAAGAAAGTTATCAGAAAATTGTTTCTTTTTTTTTTTTTTTGGAAAGAAGATATATCGAATTTATTATTAGAAATACTGTTTTCACTTTTTTGGATCTCGAAAATATAATAGGAATGGATCATTGGGGATGGAAAAAGGGATGTAGAATACCACATTAAGTTGGATAGGCATTATATTGTGTATATATATCGAAATTTAAATATGAAATATGAATTCAAGGTTAGAGATAGAAGAGCGTAAAGACTTATGAAACTAATCAGAAATAAAAGATCACTAGAATATATAAAGAAGAAATATCCCCTCCATATATGAAAATGGAGGTTTGCAGAAGATAATTAAGAAAAAAAAGGACAGATATGAAATGATTTTTGTGTATACTAATGTATAATAAATCTGTAAATATTTCTTAGATATTTTTATGTATTAATTAATTAATATAATAACAATAATAATAAATTACGTTTATTTCATATTTCCCATATAATCCATCTAATTATTCTCGTATCTATTATTTTCTTAGCCCTGAAGAAGGCCTGCCACTCAGGCCAAAACGTCGACACATTAATAAATTTCTTTACTGAGTACTTTATAGACAGTGACAATTAAATAAACAATATAACTAAATAAAATAAACAACAAAATTGGAGTTAGGAGCTCCAATAGGTTTGTTATATTTAAAATATGATTTTTATTATTTACCAAATACAATATAATATTTAAATATGTTCGATATTCCTTTCTATTGTTTTTAATCTATATTGAAAATTAGACTTTCCATTATTTCAGAAAGAAGCGAAACAGAATTGTTTTGTAACTATTGTTGTTTACAAGAAACTGTTACAGAACATCGATGTTATGATTCGTCTGTCTGACAGGCGTTCTTTTGCCGGGGCGTTGACATCAGTCTGAAACATAAAAATCCTTAAATTATGTCACAATCCTTTAATTGAAAGAGCTTCAGAAAAATATAAATTTTGTCCATTTTCTAATAAATATCATTTTTCACGTGAATTATAAATTAATTAATGTGTATTTTGATATTATCTTTATATGTTTTTCGATAGTAATTACAATTTAATTAGTGTATTGGAATGCTTAATTAAATAAAAATAATAGGGAGGTTTTAATCTGAACAGTTTTTAACAAGAAACTACTTCCGTACAAGGTAACTTTTTTTTGTAGTTCCTTGTACAGAGTAAGAGATATATTAATAAATCACTAATACAAGATTTTACATTAAAAAATATCTGCAAAATCCATTTGGTTCATTAGTAATAAGTTTAATTTTGTACGAGAATTATAAATTATCATATTGGTTCTTTCCACTGATTTTTCTGAGCTTCGATATTATTTGTTCATTGTAAAATGAACTTCTGGAACAAAACAATTTCAGTCGAACAAATTTAATTTGGACCAAATGCATTTTGATCTGGAACTCCTTAATTATTGATTTAGGTTATTGATAAACCTATTACAAATGACCGAATAAAGATAAAAATTGATATTTGTAACTGAATGGTGAGCCCAGTGGTCCACCTAGCATCAATAAAGTGTGTATCAATAAAGTGGTACCCTTAATTTAGGAAAAATCTGATGGTTGAGCATGATCATAAGCAAATCACTTGTTCGTAAAATTGTTTATACTAATAAGCGTGATATTGCTTATATTTTATTTTATAAAATAAATTATAGAAATGAAGGAAACATACGTAATGCTAGAGTTCTCATAGGGGTAAGCTAGTCGTTATTAAATCTGTATATTTTTTTTTATAACCAAAACATTATGATGGAATATTTTTTGTTGATTTTTTGGCGTCACTATTTGGGTATAGTGAAAATATCTTCTCTATTAAGTATCCTTAATCTAGCTGTTCATTTATTTAATAATAACAAACCGGAACCATAGCTCTATATTCAGGTACACTGTAATTTACATTTAATTTGTTTTATATATTTTTTCAATTTAATTTACTAACTATGCTTTATTAAATATTTACTTAAAAACCCTTTATTTATTTAACGTTTTAGGGCTAGCTTCAGATGCATAGCAATTCACATTAAATTTTTTTTTTTATTTAGTATTTAAATTGAATCTTTATTACCTACCTTTCTAACTTAATTATGTTTCTAATAATAACCTAACATCGTTGTCTTTTTTTTTTATTAAAATTTTTATATTACTTTATATCTCTTAATCCAATATTTGATACATAATGGGAAACCAATATTGTCAGACACTTATTTAAACATTGCATTAAAAA
>NW_027112846.1:236303-239139 GCF_000696795.3 Halyomorpha halys | reverse complement strand
CGGTAATTACAAATGGAGTCAATAGAGGATTACATCAAAAAACGGTTCATGAAGTTTCACTCCCAGTTGCAGACAATTAAAGGATCAGTAACCTACAACTTGGGAAACCCAACCTCAACCCGAAGACTGAAGCCCAGGCTGCTGCAGGACTGGATAAATTATATATTTATTAATTCATTAAGTTTTTTTTTTACCATTAGAGGGCAAATTGTTTGTTTTGTTAAGTCTACAAATATCGTTATTTTTTGTTACTGATTTCACTTTTCTCTTTTATTAAGAAGGATTATTCTTATCTATTTATTTTATCTTTTTTTTTCTTTTAATTATAACATTGTATATAGTTAGGGGTGTCTTTTGTACAAGACTATACCCCCCATAATCAACTGTTATGTAAAAAATATATAATGTAACGATTATATCAACCATGTAAGGCCCACCAGGCCGATCTGGTATAAAATAAATTTAAAAAATAAATTGAAATTTAAAGTAAATTGCTATGTACCTGAAGATCAAGCTATATGGCCCGTGGTTAAATAAATGAGTTTCTGAATAAAGGATACTTAACAGGGAAGATTTTTTTGCTACACTCAGCTAGATAGTAGAATACTTTCTGTCCTAGAACACAAATTATAAGACAATTTTATAATTTTTATTGATGATTTGTACTAATTATGCTTACAAAATATATTTAAACTGGAATATCACTGATTGACTGTGTAGTAATAAATAGAATATGGTCCAGGTGCGGTCAAATGAAACTAAAATAGTAATCACCATTTTAATTGAGCCAACGTTTCGCCCCATATTGCAGGGCTTCGTCAGGGCCAAAAAGGATTCAAAGACTTAACATAAGTAAAAAGTAAATGGTAAATAGTGAAGTAATGGTAATGGTAAAGGATAAATTGTAAATGGTCATTATTATTTGAGTTTCATTTGACCGCACCCGGACCATATTCCATTTATCATATTTAAACATTGATATCTAAGTGATATTTTAATAGTCTCTGAATAAAGATGCCCATTACTGACTTTGAAGGATTTTAAATTTAGTAATTTGTATATATTGAGAAAATCGAAGTTATACAAAATTGTTACTTTCTTTTTTAAAACATTATTCACCAATGACCTCTTGCCCCACAGTATCCTTTAATAATACCCCACTTATTCCTGTCGATTAGATCCATTACTTTGGACTACATCTGGACAAACGACTGACATGGAATCCTCATACAAGACTGAAAAGACAGGAAACTGTCGTCGATTCCGACTATTTACAACATTTACTAGACAAATGGTCTAAACTGCCAATCCATTACAAAAGACTAATCTACATGACTGTTATAAGGCCTATCTGGACATTGAGCTATGGGGCTCCACTAAACCATCGAATTCGTCCCCAAATCCAATCCTTACAGTCCAAAATCCTTCGTAAAATCCTTAATGCTCCTTATTTTGTTACGAATCACGTCATCCATTAGGACCTCAATTCTCATATGTTGCCAATTTGGCCAGAACCAGATACAAATCCTTCCATTATAAACTTCCCAACTACCCAAATTCACTTGTTTCTGGCTTCTCCTTCATTACCTTAAAATCCTACTAGACGTCTGAAAATAAGATGGCCTCGAGACCTTTTCCTCTAGAAATGTTATTGGAGTTCTATCAATGGGTAGATTCTCCACATGTTTGTATTATGTCACCAACAGCAAATTTACCTGTTGTATATATTTTATACAGTTGTAAATAACAATAAATAAATTATTTTTAAAAAAATTATCATTCATTTTTATTTAACATATGCGACGGAGAAGCTGCTTCATCCGGCCTTGACCAATTTTCTTTTTATACAAAGTTCCATGACTAGCCCATTTTTCAACCTTAACCTGACAACTTGCACAGTAGACGTAACAAAACAAATGACAGGTATTGTAATGGTCTCCTTACTTTCCGTTTAAACTTTAAGGCGAAATTTATTTTTCTTTTAATGCAGTAAATATCATTTTAATGAGGCAATAATGTCTGCAATAGTAATTTTATACTTTTAAAAATACAATTATTGATTTATGTTATTTTAATTTTTTTTTTTTTATGTAAGCACTTAGGAGATTGATTGAAGTCTAGACATTGTGCTTATATATTATTATCAACAAATTTATTGTGATTGTTTGTTTTTTTAGTTGGAATAATATTTTATTGTATATTAGTCAATATCGATATGGAAAAAATTGTTTGAACCACATGAAGCACACATTCTTTAAATATAAAGATATATATAAGATCTTAATTAATTATAAAATTATATAAGACATAATTTTATTCTTTACATATACATTCCACACTTGTGTAACGTTTCGGTCTTTTCTATGTCTATGGGTCATTTTCATCTTTATTCCAGTTACAACATGAATTTATTTACAACGTGAAAACGAACTGACAGAATTGAGAAAAACCCCATACAATCACAGGAAGGATCTGGGAACAGAGCATTAACACATAGAGGAAAACTAACAATGAACTGCTTGTTGAGACTGGTCAATCAATACCTCATAATATGAAGGCAAGGAGGTAAGGTAAGAATGGGCTGGAAATGTGGCTCGAAACAATCCATCAGGACGCCTCTACAGAACAATGAATGTGGATGATGGATCCATGAAGATGGATAGACAGAATATTTAAATAATTTAAAGGAAAGTAATTTTTTTTTTTAATATTTATTTATTGCTATTTACACTGTACATTATAATACATTTAGTAAATCTGATCTAAGTTAAATTGGAGTGTTACAGGGGTGTAGAGAAACTACCCATTGGTAGCACTCTAATGACATTTTACATTA
>NW_027112846.1:229823-235296 GCF_000696795.3 Halyomorpha halys | reverse complement strand
TTTTTTAAAACTCATGTTGGCCTCCTTTTCAACAGGAAATGAAGGGACTGCTTGTAAGAAAGCGATATGATCACCATCACGCCTCTGCCAGTGTACTCATCAGGTACAAATGGTGAAAGGCAGGGGAACTTTATACAAGTCAACTTTACTTACAACATCTAGATTGATGTTAGAAGCATCAATTCGAGGACTGTATAGAAATTAAACTATCTTAAAGGAATTTTAATCTTCTTTTATATCCATAACTACTAAACTAAAAATTGATTATATATACCCAGGGTATCCTACTATAAATGTTCACCCCCCCCCCAACCACTATAATTTTTGCTGAATCATAACAGTGGCATGTGATCTCCCTTTCAAGGTTATTGTTAATTTTCTAACCGTTTCCAGAGTTGAGATTATTCTTTTAGGAGTTCTGATGGCAAATTTTAACACGAAAATAGGGCAGTATTTTTGATCCTACGCGTCCTGAAGATTTTAATTGCCAAAAACTATAAACAATTTTGAGTTTTTGACAATTTCCGTCCAAGCGATACGAAAAATCGAAAATGTAATGAGTAATTCGGGCTTAAACTAAATAAATACATAATTAATATCTAAAATATTTTGTAGGGTTCAGATTTTGATTTTCGTCTTTTAGGGGTACTGGTATTTGGTGGAGGGAAAAAGGCAGTTATCTCACCACAATTTTTGATTACTTAAATGAAAGCTATGTATAATTAATAGTGAAAATTGATGAGTCTGCCAAGTATAGGTAGGGGGAATAAAAAATGGCGGCTATTTGAAAGCGATAAAAAATTTAATTTTTCTTTCGGAGCTCTATATCTTAAAAAGAGAACATCATTTAAAGATGAGCAAATTTGCCAAAATATGAGCCCTAAAAGAGTTATTTACGTTATATAGTTCTCGAGATATAGTTTTTTAAAAAGCAACATTTCATAAAAATGTTGTATGGGACGTACTGAAAGATCAGTAGTCAGTGAATTTATTTTGAAAAATTTATATCTCAAAACCCATTTGACGTACAGATGTCTATTAGCACTCAAATTAAAGCTAGTTTAATGAGCTATAAAGTAGTTTATGATGTTTATCTTCGTAGGAGTAATAATTTTCATGATATTTTTCTGATATAAATTGATTTATAGTTGTTCGAAAAAAAATTTTTTTGCCAAATTTATATTCATTTGTGAATATCATAAAAACCGCTACCCCTACGAAGATAAGTGTCATATACTACTTTATAGTAAGTTAAATTTCCTTTATTTTGAGTGTTGGGAGACATATGTGCGTTTTATGGGTCTAGAGATATATTTTTTAAAAAATCCAACATTTTATACGAACAACTAGAAATTAACATTTTGTGAGTTTATTTTGTAAAATATCATAAAAACTGCTACTCCTACGAAGATAAATGTTACGAATTATTTTACAGTAAATTTAACTACCTTTGATTTGAGCGCTGGCAGACATCTGTCCGTCAAATGGTTTCTGAAATAAAGTTTTTCATAAATCAAACTTATTGTCCGAACAACTATAAATCAATTTATTTTAGCATATATCATGAAAACTACTATTCCTACGAAGGTAAAGGTCATAAACGTCTTTATAGTCCATATACTAGCAATTTGATTGTTAATAGACATCTGTACGTCACATAGTTCCTGAGATATAGCTTTCTCAATAAAAATTAACAACTAATATTTTAATTTTTTTTTTTTTATGTTTGCTTTTTAAAAAGCTATATCTCGAGAACTATTGGACGTAAATAGCTCTATTAGGACTAATATTTCTGCAAATTTACTCTTCATTAAATAATATTCTCTTAGATTTTTAGTGTTGTAGGTAGTTTTTAAGATATAGAGCTCCGAATGAAAAATTAATGTTTTTTTAAGGTTTTGAAACAGCCGCCATTTTTTATTCCCCCTACCTATACTTGGCAGACTCATCAATTTTGACTATCAATTATACATAGTTTTCATTAAAGTAATCAAAAATTGGGGTGAGATAACTGCCTTTTTTTCTTCTCGGCTCTTGTACTAACCCTGAGTTGCCGTCGGGTACTAACCAAGTGTCAAGATTCACTTTTCGGGACTGCCGAAAAATAAATATTAACTGCTCCATGTGGGAATCGAACCCAAAACGTTCGGAACTATGCGCTCTGAAACCTACGCCCCCACCCGCACGACCGTCGCGTCACTCTTATAGGGGTAGTTATAGTAAGCATTATATGTGATTCTATCATTTAATTTTATAATATTACATGTTTATGTTGCTCTATAATTAACTTATAAATGAAGATTACTGTTTAAAGAAATCCACGAGATAAAAAATAGTGAAACCAATTCAGTTTCTATTTGTAAGGAGCAGAAGGTATTACCAATCCGTGTCGGAACTGTGGAGCTGAATAAGGAGTTAGTGATTAGACAAACGAGCTGTCGAGGGTCTTTTAATGCCTGCAGACAGGCGGACAAAGATGTCTTTCTGCAACCGGAGATAGGCATTTTGACAAATGTCTTACCACTATTCTCCGACACGAAGCAGATTGAATGAACAAAAAAAAAAGACTATTTTTTAAAGAATCGTTTTATAAGGAATAATAAAGTTATGTCATTCTTATGCAAAGGCAAACACTTCTCGCCGGAACTCGTCGGTGGCTAGAAACGGTGGTAAATGTACGAGAAAATCAAGTTAGACGGATGAACGGTTTGATGGTGTGGTGCTTGCCTGTCTCGCTGGCTCGGGTAACCACTCAGTAATCGACCTATCATGGTATTTAATGATATATTTTTCCTCCTGGAATGTTTTTCATAGATATGCGTGAGGAAACAAAAGATATTCCAAATCAAAAAGTGTTGTAACACGTCACTGATTTATTATAATGTCACGCTTGTTTCATTAGCGGTTTTTAGCAACCATTTTTTTTTTCACGCCAATATTATCAATCTCTTTGTATAGACACATTTTTATTCCATCGAAGTATTTCTCTTTTTCTTCCTCCTCTTGCTGAGAGTTCCTCCATAACCATCTTGGGTAATCTCTTTCACTTCATTCTGTGCGCATGGCTCCACCTCGCCACCTCATTCTGATTCGCTTTGCAAAAACCCAAACGGCAAATGAGTCACGCGACTTATAATTGTATCCTATGTATATACAAACACATATTTACTATATTTGCATATATACATACTAGAATATACAAATGTTTCTTTTTGGTTAATTATTTCCAATAATGAACCTTTTTATCAACCAAGAAAAAAAATTAGAACTACCTAAAATTTTGAGGTTTTACGTTTCAAGATATAAAGAATCCGAAATTCGGATCACAAAATCTATCTGTCCACCGTTTACTTATGATCTATTAATTCTTTGAGAACATCTTTGACTGCTCTTGTCTCCTGATGTTCCTCCAAAATAGCCCAGCAGAAATACTGCAGGCGTTTCTTCGCATGGCCAGGTCTAACACAGCATATTGTATTGAGTATAAAGAGAACATTCTCAGATCCATTCGATAATAATCCTCGTATTACTGTATAAAAGAATTTATTTATTTATTTTTTTTTAATATCTTTATTGAAATTTACAACTGTATATTATATAATACATTCTGTCAATTTTATCTTAGTTAAAACGGAGTGTTACAGGCCTGTAGAGCAACTACCCATTGGTAGCACATTTTACATTTTACATATTCACACCAGAATCAACATTTTCACATTTTACAGACGCCTCGGAGGATTGTCAGGAATGGAAGAGGATGCAAGGTTAGAAACTGGGTGTGGTTAGGGATAATAGAATTAAAACAGTAAACATACAGTGTATTGAAATTAGTTTTTGTTCACCGTTTAAAAATTTAAAGATATATAGAATACCAACGGGCGTTGATGACCAGGCTGTTAAACGCCCTTTCAAAACTAACAAACAAACAAGATATATAGAACCAAAAATTGGGATTGAGAAGCCTATCTGTCCATAGTCGGCCGTCAACCGTTTTTCTTTGAAACAACCAAACTGATTATTTTAAGATTTGTCACTTAAGTCACAAGTCACTCTACTGTAATCTTCGGAACTTCTCATCCACCTTTTCGTTTCAAAACGGCGGTCAATTAGATGTTTTCTACAGCCATAGGTATCGCTTTCTGGAAATATTATTTTTAAAAAAATAAAATTAAATTAAAACTGTGCATTGGAATTAGTTATGATTCAATATTTTCAAAATCTTTATAATCGAAAAATACCATTCAAATTTGGAGGTTTTACGTTTCTAGACACTTATAATCCAAAAGCATGTATGATATTTTATATTTGATATTTGATATTCGCTGATGTAATAAAATACGTAAAATAATAAATAGATCACAAAAATACACTGCAACTGGGCATACCAAAATGATCACACGCTTTTGAATGGATTTCTTGAGATACTTTCCTGTAAATGTCACTATTTCTTTATATTTAATCAATGAGAGCTAAAAAGATTGTTATTATTAGAAGATTTCAAAACAACGTCTTGGGTCTCCTAAATACCAGAGTACAGATAGCATATCTCACACTAACAATTAAAAAAATACTAACCAAATAGAGAGAGATCACACCATGGAAGCCTACACAAAATATAGGTCTAAGAGCACACCATCGTCAAAATAATTTTTAAAAAAAATTCATAAAGAAAATTCTACAGAGAAATGGAAGGAAAAATATCATGAAAGGCTGAAATAGGAAAAATTAAACTCCACTTGAAGAAGAGACCCCTAACGGAAGACATCTGAGGAATGATAGATAGCTGTAGAAAAAAAAAAAATAAATAAATAAAAAAAAAAAGGATAGCTGTAGAAGGCTTGAAGCAGAGTGAAACAGACCAGGGATGTATCCGGAGAACAATGTTCATAATTCCCGTAAATTGTATAGGCAACTAGGAAACACATCAAAGTATTCCTAAGGCCCTGCCTTTATTCTTAATTAAATATATTAATTTGTACTTCTTTGGATTTTTATAATCAAGTAGAATCGCTTTGAGATGTGGAGGATGATTTCATAGAGTTTCGTTCACGCCACCATCTGGTTAAAGTGTAATGGTACCAAGACACCTTTCGAAATGTTATTAAAACCAAAGGTAAGTACTTTATATCAATTGAGTACCACATAGAATTAGGAGAGGGGGACAGAAGGTGAAATATAATTTTACTAAATTTGAATTTCTTGTGGCCATCATCTTTTCTTACTTCTATATTATATTTCATCTATTGTTATTGTTTAATTTAGGTATTCCCCGGAGTACAAATTGGGGGATATTACCCAAATTAATTATTATATGCTGGTAAGCTGGTTAAAATTAAGGAATTACTTATAATTTTCTGGTAATGAGTGGACTGTATTTATAATAAATTGATATAATATGCTTTAAAATAAAATACCTCTATTCTGGATGGTTTGAACAAAATATAGGGTATTTTTTTAAGCCCGATAGAACTTG
>NW_027112846.1:225971-229003 GCF_000696795.3 Halyomorpha halys | reverse complement strand
CCCAGGTCTCCTACCACTTATCTTTGCCACTAGATGGCATAATGAATTTCAGTTCAGAAGTGAGGGGGCACCTTTCTTAAACAGTTATCAATGCTACTACTATCTACTTCTATTGTTATTAATCAAGTATTTTCTATTTAATTAATTATTGTGTAAATTGCCAAATTTGTTTTTTCATTTTCTTTTATTTTTATGTTTCTCTGAGTGATGGTTGTTATCTCATTTTTTGGTTTTTAGCCCTGATGACCTGAAATTCAGGTCTGTTCATCCGTTTGCTTTGGACAGCCCTGATGAGGCCCTGCAAAGTGGGGCGAAACGTCGGAAAATAAATAGTTGTAAACTATTTTTGTTTCTCCTTTGACCGCAACCCTGACCATCTTCTTATATATCAATTTTTACGGTCAACTATTTATACATATAGAAATAGTTTTTGTTTATTTGCAGACCGCACCCCCAGACCTTCTTCTCCACATATTTAGTCGATGGGACCCGTATTTTTTTACGTAAGTGAACCGGTGAATATTTGTGGTTTTCCGAGTGACTTGGTGTTGAGCATTTGGCTGGAAGCTCTGTAATTGGCTGGATGCTGTCTGTCGAGCGCTGGCTATAGCTTAGGAAGTCGTGACATGTAATTTCATAATACCTTTCTCCAACAACCCACATTCTTGATAAGAATAACGAAACGTGAAAGTTTGAAAAAAATTATCAACATTCATGCAGTGAACGCCCTCTTGCAGGATCGGAATTGTCTCGCAAGAATCCTGTCTAACATTCATATAGTAACATTTAATTGTAAAAACTAATATTTTCGAGCTAAATATAGTTGGTTTCACTATGAATTTTGAGAGCTCATTACTTTTTTTCGAAATTTTTTTTCAATTTTGAGTTGTTGAAAACTGTTTACTTGGGCATTTTCCTTAACGCACAAAGGGTTAAAACGGCTTTAAAGAAAAAAAAAAGGCCAAAAAATCAACTTTTTGATATGTGAAAAACACAATTTAGAACATTCTTGTGAAAAAAATACAGAAATAATAAAAAAATTTATTATTTTGGTTTTCGGTCATAGTACCTAACTCCCTAAGTAAACATAGGCTAAAGCTAAAAATAGAGGATTATTACAAATAATAAAGCATTTTTATTTATTGTATTATTATTTTCAATTCTCGATTATATTCGAGTTTGGCCTGTTTAGCGCCCTTGAAGTAACTCGAGCGTACAAGTTAAAGGGTTAAATAATCATACGTCATATCTAAAACAACAAATATTTTACTACATTAATTCTCTTTTATTATTCACCTTTTGTCATCCACTAAGAGTTTATTTACGCCACTCTTTTTCTCCTCTAAAAAGACAGGACTTCTACAATTCCTCCAATCTCCTGTCCCTTCGGCTATGTTGCTCTGTACTGCTTGAAATATTGTGAACTTTGTTTTAGCTTTCTTTCCATTGGTCTACATTTTGCTGTAAGCTCAAAAAGAAAATCATTTTTTTTTTTGTCGATTTAATGATGTTTTTTAACCGATCATTCATCTGAAATTTTTATATAATCGCAAGTTGATCTAATTTTAACTTCCATTCCTTTGTCAATGATAACACCATTCTTAAAGTTAATAAGTAGAGGCCATCCATAGCTCAGGGGTTAGGTGCAAGTCTGTCATTCTGAGGTCTGCGGGCGGTGCCGGTTCGAATCCGGTCTTGGGTCTTTCATTTTTTCATTTTTCATGGCGGTCCCACAAAATGAAAAACTCGACGCCCAACCATGGTTTAGAATAGATTGGTCACCTGTAGATAACTAGGCAAACACCACCTTAATAACCATGGATTGCCTTAAAAAATAAGTCAATAATAAGTCTAAATAATAAACTAACTAAATTAATTGCATACTATTGATTAATGTAACACAATAATTAATTCAATTTCCGATCCTTTACTCCATCGATAGTTACATATGTTTGCGATTTTCCAAAGACGTTTAACACAAATTCCTGATAAATTCCGCCAAGAGTTTTATCACATTTAGTTCAAGAACCCAAGAGGAGAAAAAAAAGGCAGTTATTTCGTCCCAATTTTTTATTAACTTAATGGAAACTATTTATAATTACTAGTCAAAGTTAATGAGTCTGCCAAGTATTGGTAAAAGGATAAAAAAAATTGGCGGCTGACTAAAAACATTAATTTTTCATTCGGAGCTCTATATCTTTCAAACAACCGACAACACTAGAAAACCTAAGAGAACATCATTTAAAGTAGAGTAAATATGCTAAAATATAGAGCTATTTATGTTCAACAGTTCCCGAGGTATAGCTTTTTAAAAAGCGACATTTCATAAAAAATGCACTGAAAAATTAGTAGTTAGTGAATTTATTTTGAGAAATCTTTGTCTCAAAAATCATTTGACGTACAAATGTCTATTAGCACTCAAATTAAAGGGAATTTAATGTACTATAAAGTAATATATGACACTTATATACGTATGACAAGTAGTTTTCTTGATATTTGCTATAATAAATGTACAAAATGAATCATAAAAACTACAACCCCTACGAAGAAGAGTGTCATAACCTATTTTATAGTAAGTTGAATTAACTTCATTTTGAGTGCTGGCAGGCAACTGTACATGCAATACTTCCTGATTTATTTATTTCATAAATCCAAAAAAGTCTTTCCGAACAACTAGAAATCAACATTTTGTGAAATGAAAAATATTTAATTATTCTAGAACAATTACAAAGGTAAATTTAATTTTTTAACAACATATATTGGACAAAAACAGTTTGGCAACAATTAACTATAACTTATATACAGAAAGGAAAAAAAAAATTGAAAACTAACTCACAAAAAAAAAAGTTAATTATATAGTATTAATACTATTATAATATTGGATTAGATTGGTGAAGTAAAAGATAATTAAATAGAAGGGAATGAAATATTGTGCATCCACGAGCTGGGCCAACATACTTCTTGCTCATGAACGATACCATAAATATTATTAATATATTATGAAAATTAAATGAAAATATAATTTTTTATTT
>NW_027112846.1:223528-225623 GCF_000696795.3 Halyomorpha halys | reverse complement strand
GGCCAAAAAATCAACTTTTTGATATGTGAAAAACACAATTTAGAACATTCTTGTGAAAAAAATACAGAAATAATAAAAAAATTTATTATTTTGGTTTTCGGTCATAGTACCTAACTCCCTAAGTAAACATAGGCTAAAGCTAAAAATAGAGGATTATTACAAATAATAAAGCATTTTTATTTATTGTATTATTATTTTCAATTCTCGATTATATTCGAGTTTGGCCTGTTTAGCGCCCTTGAAGTAACTCGAGCGTACAAGTTAAAGGGTTAAATAATCATACGTCATATCTAAAACAACAAATATTTTACTACATTAATTCTCTTTTATTATTCACCTTTTGTAATCCACTAAGAGTTTATTTACGCCACTCTTTTTCTCCTCTAAAAAGACAGGACTTCTACAATTCCTCCAATCTCCTGTCCCTTCGGCTATGTTGCTCTGTACTGCTTGAAATATTGTGAACTTTGTTTTAGCTTTCTTTCCATTGGTCTACATTTTGCTGTAAGCTCAAAAAGAAAATCATTTTTTTTTTTGTCGATTTAATGATGTTTTTTAACCGATCATTCATCTGAAATTTTTATATAATCGCAAGTTGATCTAATTTTAACTTCCATTCCTTTGTCAATGATAACACCATTCTTAAAGTTAATAAGTAGAGGCCATCCATAGCTCAGGGGTTAGGTGCAAGTCTGTCATTCTGAGGTCTGCGGGCGGTGCCGGTTCGAATCCGGTCTTGGGTCGTTCATTTTTTCATTTTTCATGGCGGTCCCACAAAATGAAAAACTCGACGCCCAACCATTGTTTAGAATAGATTGGTCACCTGTAGATAACTAGGCAAACACCACCTTATTAACCATGGATTGCCTTAAAAAATAAGTCAATAATAAGTCTAAATAATAAACTAACTAAATTAAATTGCATACTATTAATTAATCTAACACAATAATTAATTCAATTTACGATCCCTTTACTCCATCGATAGTTACATATGTTTGCGATTTTCCAAAGACGTTTAACACAAATCCCTGATAAAATCCGCGAGGTTTTATCAAATTTAGTTCAAGAGCCCTAGAGGAGAAAAAAAGGCAGTTATTTCGTCCCATATTTTTAATTAACTTAATGAAAACTATGTATAATTACTAGTCAAAGTTAATGAGTCTGCCAAGTATTGGTAAAAGGATAAAAAAAATTGGCGGCTGACTAAAAACATTAATTTTTCATTCGGAGGTCTATATCTTTCAAACAACCGACAACACTAGAAAACCTAAGAGAACATCATTTAAAGTAGAGTAAATGTGCTAAAATATAGAGCTATTTATGTTCAACAGTTCTTTTTAAAAAGCGACATTTCATAAAAAATGCACTGAAAAATCAGTAGTTATTGAATTTTTTTTGAGAAATCTATGTCTCAAAAATCATTTGACGTACAAATGTCTATTAGCACTCAAATTAAAGGAAATTTAATGTACTATAAAGTAATATATGACTTGATATTGATATCTTGATATTTGTTATAATAAATGTGCAAAATGAATTATAAAAACTACAACCCCTACGAAGAAGAGTGTCATAACCTATTTTATAGTAAGTTAAATTAACTTTATTTTGAGTGCTGGCAGACAACTGTACATGCAATACTTCCTGATTTATTTATTTCATAAATCCAAAAAAGTCTTTCCGGACAACTAGAAATCAACATTATTCTAGAAATATAATTATTCTAGAACAATTACAAAGGTAAATTTAATTTTTTAACAACATATATTGGCCAAAAAACAGTTTGGCAAGAATTAACTATAACTTATATACAGAGAGGAAAAAAAAAATTGAAAACTAACTCACAAAAATAAAAGTTAATTATATAGTATTAGTACTATTATAATATTGGATTAGATTGGTGAAGTAAAAGATAATTAAATAGAAGAGAATGAAATATTGTGCACCCACGAGCTGGGCCAACATACTTCTTGCTCATGAACGATACCATAAATATTATTAATATATTATGAAAATTAAATGAAAATATAATTTTTTATTTATATTAAATTGTAAGTGATCATTACCACCCTAAAAAAAAAAAAGCTTTAGCGCA
>NW_027112846.1:218018-218558 GCF_000696795.3 Halyomorpha halys | reverse complement strand
TAATAATATAATATATCGAAAATTATACTTTTAAGCTCTACCAGACTATTTCAGTGAGGATAAAACTTAGCTTATGTTGAAGAAATTTTAATTGTACTATTATTAAACGAGTTTAATCCTTAAAATCGTTTAGAAGAAAATTATGAATATTTTTAAAACCTATGATTAATCAATGCTACTTTCAATAAGTCCTTACCTATCTTAAGTACGTAATTTATTTTTCGTTCTTTTTATTTTTGAGCTAGGCCGGCCACATAAATACAAAAAAAATTATTCGTCGATTTGACTGCAATAGGTGAGAGAAAACCAAAAAATGTTTTTTGCAAATTTTGGCTCCAAAACCTAAAAATTTAGACTAAAATTTATTTTGAATAAAATACATAAAAAATCGCTGTTTTTTTTTTTTTTAATAATCTTAAAATTAGACCGAATATTTATTTTATTGAAAACATTAACTTTTTTGTATACAAATAATACTGGACCAACCTGCCCCGGTCTACTAATTCGCGTTAAAATAATAAATTACTAATAGTATAGTTT
>NW_027112846.1:216792-217968 GCF_000696795.3 Halyomorpha halys | reverse complement strand
CGCGTTAAAATAATAAATTACTAATAGTATAGTTTAGTAGTGAATCATATAGTGAATTGAATTATCTTTTAGATACTAGAGCTCTACACACAAAAGTTCCTATACATCGCTATGGGCCTCTCCTCCGTTCTATCACGGATTAGTCACAGCTGGGTAACGAGATTGAAAGGGAAGAGGGTTGTGTAAGTGACTCCAGACTGGGTTAGTGGTAGATGTGAGAGGAAAGTACCAGGGTTTTAGGCATTCCATCAGTGAGAATAGTCGAGAAAGCTTCCAAGGTCGGGTTTCTTTCTCCTGCCTTAGCGGACCAATCTGGCCCCTTGGTTGTGGATGCTAACCACTATTCTTTCAAAAAGATTTCCTTTTCCTCTTAATTGACTTTTACAAAAGTACGATTAGTCTATTTATCACAACCTTGCTGATTCAATTAAACAAAAAATATAAAGTGGAAATGACTCATTCTGTAACCATGTAGGAACTCCAGGGGATTAGTCAGCGTTAAATGTTTTTATTTTTTTTTTCTAATTTGTTCTTCAGACTTCCTCTCAATCTTTTCATGCGTTTTTCAAAAGCCATTTAATTGTTAAAACATTTTTTTTCTCGAAGAGCCCTGCTCTATCTCTCATGCCTGAGTGGGCTCCAGCATCTTCAGGTCGAGAGTGTAAATATTGTTCTTAGTAGTGCAAATGGGACTAGTATTTTTATTTATTGTTATATTAGTTCAAATTTATTTATTTATTTATTTTAATTTCTCCTTGCTACTTTATGTAAATACTTTAATTATATTCATTTTATCCATCTTTCAGTTTATAAACATAGAAATTTGGTTATTATTTATAAACTTATTTTTAAAAAATAATTTTGTTATGAATGTGATCATTTATCGCTATTAATCTTTGCCTAAGTCGTTGCAGATTGTAATATTTATCAATAAATAAATATTAGTAAAATTTAAAAAAAAATTCACAACTGGAAGGTCTTTACTTATTTCATTGGGTCCTTCTCTATCCTTTTTTATTATTATTATTATTTTTCTTTTTTTATTACTCCACTTAATAAAACCCCATCGTTAGAGTTTGAACTATTATTATTGAATTTGTTTAACATATTTTATAAATTAAAACATTTAACTATGCATGAAATATTCTTTTTTCTTAATACATAATTTTTTTTTTT
>NW_027112846.1:214199-215132 GCF_000696795.3 Halyomorpha halys | reverse complement strand
AAATTTAGACTAAAATTTATTTTGAATAAAATACATAAAAAATCGCTGTTTTTTTAATAATCTTAAAATTAGACCGAATATTTATTTTATTGAAACAGGCATGATGACATACGTTAGTTGAGATGTGATATCCTCGAAATCACAAAAAATTATTATGTCCCTTAGGAAAAGAAAAAAAAAATTAACAGCTATTCTATGAAACGATAATTGTGACAAGATGTCTCAAGAATCGTCCTTTGATTTTATATTTTATTAAAGTTTATCATTTTGTTCATATTTTTGTATACTTATGGGGTATCACAGCTCAAAACATATTATATTTCTAAAGATTGTTTTAGATTTATCAAAACAATTATTTTTTAGGACACCTGAGTTTTCCTTTGTACTACAATCGGAGAGCCCTGACGAAGCCCTACAATGTGGGGCGAAACGTAGGTTAACAATAAATAGTTTTCTTTTACTATTTTGATACCTTCATTGACCGCCACTCGGACTATCTTCCTACAATCTACTTCATACGGTCAACTATCTTCTTCAAATATAAAATAATTATACTTTGTCAAAAAACTGCAGAATTAACTAAACTATTATTTTTGTATTTATTTTCCCTGTTAATTATTAAGAAAAATTTTAAAAAGGGTAAATTAATTGAAATCTCGGTAACGCTTTTTCACACAATTATCATACTTTCTAATGTCAAGTTGAGGCAGCCTATTGAGAAAAACGTTTTGACGAGTATCCGGTTGACATCTATGTAGTCTGCAACTTAAATATTTAATTATCGGAGAAGTTTGTCGGGGGGTGCGGTCAGCAAAGAACAACATAAATAAACAAAACCATATTTATTTATTTTATGCCGAAGTTTCGACCTGAGTTTCAGGTCTTCATCAGGGGTTATGGCGTAGAAGGTAGGCCTGCAACTGAATTCATTAA
>NW_027112846.1:193665-208835 GCF_000696795.3 Halyomorpha halys | reverse complement strand
CCGATCTCTTTGAAAAATATTCACTGAATCCCACGGATGAATATTGCATTTCGTAAAAGTTTTTTGGCCCCAAAGACCTACAGTCTAGTGGAATTGTTAAGAATAGAGACGACTATGAATTCATAGGATTTTTTTTTTTGTTTTGAACATTTCTAATGATTATAAAGACCAGGTGTTATAAAATAGTTTTATATCTTTATTCAATTGATACTTTTGTGTGTTTAGCAAAGTTGACAAATCATTTTAAAGTTTATAACTGATCAACTGATTAAATTTAAATCTGTACCGCTACAACCCATGAAGGTTGTACTAGACCGAAGGTTGTGCAAGGAGGTGATTTGGTCAGAATCACGCTCTGCTGCTGCATCTGCCCAGCCGGATTTGAACTAGGGTCCTTAGAGTTAGTAGCCACGCGCTTTACCCCGTGGCTACCGCGCTCTCTTGGGCAACAGATAGCTATTGTAATTTATTCATCCATGTTAACCAATTAAATAATAAAAAACAAAACGGTCTAAACTTCCAACACATTACAAAATACTGATCTACATGACTGTAATAAGGCCAATCTGGACATATGGAGTTGAGCTTTGGGGCTCCACTAAACCTTCGAATTCCTCTCGTATTCAATCCTTACAATCCAAAATTCTTCGTAAAATCCTCAATGCTCCATACTTTGTTCCAAATAAAATCATTCATAAAGGCCTTAATGTTCCATATATAACCGATCTAGCCAGAACCAGATATCAATCCTTCCATAATAAACTCCCTAACAACCTAAATTCTGTTTCTATTCTAACAAGTTTCTGTCCTTTCTTCCTCTTCTTCTCCTGATAAAGGTCAGAGGTAGCTTGAAAATAAGATGTGCTTGAGGCTTTCTAATGTAGAAATATTGGAGTATTACCCATGAGTAGCTTCTTTACAGACCATTCATGTTATTAAATCTTAATCATATTAACCTCTTGTATTTTTATATTCACTACAGTTGTGAATTTCATGAAATAAAGAAGAATAAAATACATGATTTCAATTTAATGATCATCCAATTAAAATCATTCGAAAATGCCTTGAAGTTAGTAGTTTATAAACAAAAATTATATAAACCTATTTTTATATTATTTTATAAAATATTATATATTGCCATGAAGAATATTATATTATAGATTTATCCGGACGGGGATTTCTTATACCCAAATCCTTGGATGAACACTCTTCTCCCTAACTAAAATCCTGTAATAGACTTCTAGGTGAACAAACTGAAGTAAACTATAAATCAAAAATAGTAAGTAAGTCAAATTTGAATTTTAAAAATATATATTAAGTAACTTAGTAATGAGTTATGAACTAATAAAAAAGAATATATATTAGTAAACAGATCCAATTAATTAACCAAGAAGATATATGTATCAACTAACATAGTGATTCATAAGGGACTAATAAAATAATAATATTGAGGAAGTTGTAATTGTTACACTACAGAATAATTAGTCATTACGTTATTATTTTTTTCAGATAAATTCTTATTCATTAATAATTGTTATTATTATTGTTAGGATGAGAAATTTTCAAACGTAATTTCAGTTTCATCAAAATATTTCCAGGCGTTAACTACTTCTCTGATTTCAATTGTTTCAATTTTGATGAAAATTTTACTTCGAAATTACGAAAAATCAAAATCAACCTCATACGGACTTGTAAAAGTGATTTCACATCTTTGCTAAACTATGGCAAATTCGCACATGCACGAACCTGTGGATGGGAAATTTGGATTGGCTGGTACAAGTCGGGTGTCGGTTTTTGGTTACAAATCGAAAGGTCAGCTATACTCCCTGTGTTTGTTTTCAAGAATTTTGTGCTCTCCGTGTTTAATTAATTAAACTTTAAACTTAAATAAAAAAAAATATTAATTACAAAATTTCTCCAACCTTTTGATTCCATAATTAACTCTAGTTAAAGATTTTATATTAAAAAACCGTAACGATTTGGTGTAAATACATTTAAACTTTGTTAACTTTAGCAGTTTATTTTTGATTTAATATATATTTATGAAGACATTATATATTCAAAAATTTGTGATAAAACCACAAGAACGAAGGTTGAGTCCATAAACTATGTAGTACTATTTATATGAATTTTTATCATCCACAACCTCCATCGCTAATATTAACGTTTCCTTTCATTAGAGTAAAAATCCAAAAAACAAAGCAAGCGTGCGAATACCAAAGTTTGTTTCTTCATTCGTTTATCAAGCATTTGTACAAATCTTGGATTTGTGGCAAGTGGCAAATATATAGATCCAGCATAAGGGTTAATCCACGGCCCTTTAAATCAAACTCCTAAGCCTAATATTTTGTCCTGTCAATATTATTTAACACTATTAATAACCTCCAACAGGAAGGAATAGCATTTACAAAGATGACCCAAGTTCTGGTATATGCAGATATCATCGGTAGATCCTTGCAGAACATTAGGATTGCTTTCGAAGCGATGGATGTCGAAGCAAAAAAGGTGGGCCCACATATTAATGAGGAAAAAAATCAAGATTATGCTGTTGGGTAAGAAGCCACTGGACCAGAGGCAGAATCGCTTTGTAATGGGCCCCTATAATTTCGAAATGGTAAGAAGCTTTTTTACCTTGGCTCTTTTATCAATGAGAACCAGGATGAAGAAAAAGAAGTTAAAAGCAAAAATTTCTGCTGGAAACAGAGCCTATTTCTCCATTGTAAGGCTAATCAAAAGCAAACTTGTTAGCCGTACCACCAAGTTCACACTGTTCAAAACGTTGATAAGGCCAGTCGTAGCATACGACGGAGAAACATGGACCCTGAGCAATAAAAGCATTAACCTGCTAGACAGGTTTGAAAGAGTAATTCTAAGGAGAATCTTAGGGTCCGTATGCGATAGTAGTAATTGGCGTAGAAGGAAAAATGGTGAACTGTTTGAGCTTTGCAAGGAATGTAGCATCACCTCGTACATAAGGATACAGAGGTTTAAATAGCTTTGCCATGTGATGAGGATGAGCGAGTGAACTGTGAGAAAGAGTGGCTCATAAACTGTACAGTTACGTTCCGGATGGTGTGCGGCAACGTGGTAGGCCGAAGGGCCGATGGAGGGATGCTGTGAGGCGGGATCTGTGACAACTTAGGTTCCCAGTTACCCTTACAGAAGATAGAGAAAGATGGTTGGCGGCCGTTGACCAGGTTCTTCATGAGTCTGTTGGGCCAGTAAAAGAAGAAGAATTATAACCTCCTCTACCTTGGACGTTTGAGTCAATGAGTTTGTACCAGGATTTCTAAGTCGTGACATCCATAACACGCTGTGTTCAGGCGTGTTAGCCGAAATGTAGCATTTTATTTATTAATTAAAATTGGTGTAATTATTTGCCTTTGAATTTAACGAATTTACATTCACCTTTAAATAAATTCCATATATCAACTTTAATTATTTATTGATCTGATTGTTTTATAACTATTTTCTTAACCTTCGAAATAAAAATTTTTGTTAATACAGAAATCAGGGAAGCAAGGAGGCTTAAAAATATTTTAATGAAACTGAAAAAAAAATCCTATTTTAATCACTTATTTGATCTTCCCATCAATAAAATGACTAGGTAGTACTAAACAGATTTTTTTTTCTTCCTATTTAAGAAAAACCACAAATGACGTACTTCAAAGTTTTAGGAAAAAGGTTTTGTAATTGTCAAAAAAAAAACTCTGACAAAAATTAATCAACCACCACCATAATCAATCATGTTAAAGCTTGTATTAAACACGAAATGAGGTGGAAGTCAAACGGCTATTTCACGCTACAGAAGTCTATCCTGAATTCGTGACAGTTTTTCTTTCCTGGTGGCCACATTTCC
The DNA here is from genome assembly GCF_000696795.3 of Halyomorpha halys. NCBI lineage: Eukaryota > Metazoa > Arthropoda > Insecta > Hemiptera > Pentatomidae > Halyomorpha > Halyomorpha halys. The sequence goes on along the minus strand of NW_027112846.1, from coordinate 204,976 downwards.
CCATTCCTCTTTCGATTCTTGATAGAACTTCATATAACCAGATTTTCTCTACTGCAATCCCAACCGATGTTTAAGACAACGCGATATTTTCTCGTTTTAGGCAAGACAAGTTTTCCCTTTAATTAAGAAAAATAAATAAAATTGTCGAGTAGCTAACAATATTCAGTTAATATGGAAGTTATAAACTATGTGGTAGTCAGCCGTATGGTCGTTATAACGTTTCATTATACCTGATTCCGGCATTATAAAATATCTTATCCATAATATGAAGTAATTGCTGAGATAATTGGAAAACAATATTCAGCAAATTATTTTATGTAATTTATTCAAGTTCTTGAGACTGGTATTTATTAAATAAATCAAAAGTTAAGGATACCTTACAAACGTTAGATAAGTTTGTTTATCTAATAGTGGATAGTGTAATTTTAATCTAAAATTAAATTTTCAAAAATTAATGAAGTTCTAAAAAAATAGGGTGATTTTGACTTGAATTTGATGAACTGGGCAAAATATCATGTAAAACATTTTTTTAAATTTTGATGTGAGGCGTGAATTTATATTTTAGATTGTCCTTGAGGCCGAAACGTTGGACTTAATAAGGATAACTTTTGATTTATTTAATATTCAGCAATTTACTTGTATATATGTACCATATTTTTTAGTTTATTTTCAAAAACCAGTAATTTTGAGAGAGAGCTGTCATAAAATTTCATCATGAACCCACACCTCAAATCATTTATTAGTATCAGGTTTAACCTGTTAAATACTATTAATCAGTTATGGTACCATGGGCAGACCGAGAGGGGGACAGCTGCCCCCCCCCCAAGAGTGAAAAAAATTATTAATTTAATAAAAAAAAAATTTTTTCTAGTAAATACTAATTATAATAACTAATAAAGCAATGCGACAATTATATATAATGTTCTTAAAATTTTGGTTTCATTCACGTTTTTCGTGCTGAAATGTCACAACCTGATTGACTATGGCTCCCCCCCCCTAGTTTTGATCTTGGGTACGCCCATTGAATCTGTCAACCATATTTGTATAATTTTATTTTTTAATTGCCTAAATATATTTTGATTTAATATTTTTTTAATTTTGTTTCTAAAATCGTTTTGAAACATTCCCAGATTGTTTTCTCTTCGCAGTAGAACTGAATTCGAATAAAAATCGTGTAGCAATTAAAATGTTGGTGATTTTTTACTGAAACTTGGTACTTATTTTTTACTATAATGATTCATTATTAGGATTAAAAGGCAGTTGAGGTATTATAACATCTAGTTTACTAATAAATAAATCAAAAAGTATCCTTATTAAGTCTCAACATTCTTTATTATATCAATAGTCCAACGTTTCGACCATTTCGGCCATCCTCAAGGACAATATAAACATTTAACAGCTTATTATGTATTCATTTGTGACAATTTTAAAAACAACATTATTATTAATAATATACCATACCTTAAATATAAATTCACACCTCTCATCAAAATTTAAAAAAATGTTTTACAGGCTATTTTGCCCAGGTCATCAAATTCAAGTCAAAATCAACCTACGAAAAATCAATTAACTATTAATAAGCTTATGTCTAGTTACCTATTTTTTTAAAACTTCATTAATTTTTAAAACTTTAATTTTAAATTAAAACTACTCTAAATCAACTATTTATAACCTTCCACACACTCAGGTCAGACTTATTATTATTTTAATTCAAATTGTATTTTGGTCTCAATTTTTATTGATTCCAATTATTAAATTCATACTAAAATTAATTGTAAATAGTAAGAAAAATGTTTCCCATATTTTTCATAAATCTAGTTTACTGTTCACCCTACTCTTTCTGGCAGAAGATCCGTAACAAATTATTATATGTATGTATATGTCTTCTATCAATATTGCAAAAATCTTTTGACTTCCATTTTCACAATGCTTTATATAACAAACAATATATCCAATTTGAAATGGATAGCATATCAATGGGCTTAAGGAATGAATTAAAAAAAAAAAAAAAAAGAAACACAATTTAACAAATAAAAAATCTCTTTTATTAAGCTATACCCAGAAACACATTCAATTATGCCTATTACCATCTACCACTGTTTATCTACTAGAGGAATATAATTTCCTATTCATTCAAGTAACCTTTTTCTGCTGACTTTTAGGTTTAAATTTTATTAGAGTACTAATAATGAGTAGTTTCTCTACACGCCTGTAACTTAATTAAATTTACTGAATGTATTATATAATATACAGTTGTAAATTTCAATAAAGATATTAAAAAAAAAATTATACTTTATACTTACATACTTATATTTTATACTAAGTACATTATCAAAAGAAATAATCAACTATCATAAATTAGATCCATGCAGTTTCAATACCACTTATTGATTTATTTTAAATTCCCCAAATCATAAGGATTATCACGGAGATAATGCCGATGGTGGCCTATGTATCAGAACAACTTCGACAGGGGCGCGCAACATTGATATATAAAGTCAAAGGTGATATTAATAACATATCCTCCTGGAGGCCTATCACAATATATTCGATCGTGCGCTGAATCATAGAGAAGGTTCTGGACCATGAACTACGAAAACAGGTCACCTTCCATAGAAATCAGAGGGGTTTTATAAAGGGCCTTCCAGGGACGCATGTCAACGCGATAATCATTAATCCCATTCTAAAAGATGCACAAAACAAGAAAGGCGAATGTGCGGTGGTGTTTTTCGACGTTGTAGGTGCTTTTGACAATGTTGGCTATAACCATATCGTGAGCTCACTTGAAGCGAGGTTTATGTCGCCGAATATTAAAAACGTGATTTTGGCTCTCCTCTTAGAGTCAACAATGATAGATTGGGCGTTGATCAGGGACATTGGAATGTGAGGGCTCTACGGTAATCGCTACGTGAAAATGCGTTTGAGGAATGGGCCAATTGCAGGTGACAGGGCATTGGAATGCGCTACTTCAAGGAGATCCCAAAAGCAAATAAATTTATATATGACAAGCAAATTCTTACGGGTTCTGAATGGTCCAATGCCCTGAAACTAAACATCAATTATACACCCATGCGTGGAGTCCCAGGTGTCAGCAGACAGGTCTGAGAAGTTGGGTCCCTCTGTTGCAAATGCAACAGAGAGTCTGAAACACCAACATATGTACAGGGAAAATGCCCTCTACAACTCCCTCCTCGTAACACGCTGGCACTACAGGGTAAAGCATGAATTGATGAAGCTCCTTAGAGAAAGGGATTTTGCCTGCTTCGATGAGGTCTACTGCCTAGATTCGGAGGGATTCACGCGATATGCCGATGTTGTCGCTTTCCCCAAAACAGGTAAGTCGACATTCATTCTGGATCTTACAGTGAGATATGAAAGTAATGACCTTAACCAGGCAAATAAAATAGATAGAGAAAAGCGGGAAATTTATAATAAATGTATCCCTTTTTTTAAGGAAAAGTTCCGTGATAGCTTCGGGGAAAGAGACTTCTACGTGAGAGGCCTCTGGTTCGGAGTTCGTGGAACTATACCAAGCTTCATGGAGGAACTCTATGTTGATATCAAGGACGAATTACTGTGAGACTGTGAAATTGAAACTTTAGTTTATCCTTGATAATCGTCTAGGTGGCCGAAACATTGGGGATGTAAAATAAATAAATGAAGAGTATTGAGGCAATATGTATCCAATTAAGTTTAATTTATAAATACGATCAGTCTCAAATAAGAAATCAAAATATAAATAAAATAAGAAGTAATCTTTAATGACTTGACAACACCAAATTTCATGAAATATGTTTATTAACTTTTTTAGGGAAGGGAGCATTAAAGTGGAACTCAAACTTCTCTGTAGTTCTGATATTAAAAGTTTTGAACTGAATAATTTTTTTTTTATAATTTACAACTATATTCAAACTAAAAATACAACAAGTAATTGTGATGAAGGTATAATGGCAAGAAAGAATTGTATAGAAATTACCAATTGGTAACACTCCAATAACATTTCTACATTATAAGATCTTGAGGCCAGCTTCTTTTCTGGCACCCTGAGGATTTTTCAGAATTATAAGAGGAAGTAAGATTAGAAAGGTTAGTGGTTTTTGGTAGTTAGGGAGTTTATTTGAGAAGCATTGATTTTATTTCAGATAAAATGAGCATTGAGGATTTTACTAAGAATTCTGGATTATAAGGATTGGATACAAGATGAATTTGATGTTTTAGTGGAGCCACAGTGCTCAACTCCTTAAGTTCAAATCCCCCTTATTACAGTCATAAAAAGCAGTCTTTTGTAATTAATTGGAAGCTTGGACCATTTGTGAATTAGGTGTTGTAACAATTGGATTCAACAAGCAGTTTGCTGACTTAAAGATTCGGAAAGGATAAAAAAGTTAGTAATTTTTTCTAGATTTAGTCTTAGGTAGTGGATCTGTTTAACATGGACAAATAGAATATTATTAAAGGATACTGTAGGGCAGGTCATTGGTTCACAACAAAGGGTATTGGTGATTTGACAGGATTTGTTGAGGTTTATTTTAATCCTTCAGTTTTGACACCATTTATCAATGGCTGTGATATGGGATTAGAGAGTTTGATATGGCATTAATGGGGCACAATTCCCTGAGATCACACGTTGGTGATCAGCAGACGTGGTGAGGCCAGTGTTAAGGTCTGTTTCCATATCAGCTGTAGAGGATTTTAGACTGTGTAGAGGTTGATACCAAAGATATTACACCATTGTGATTCACTTGCAATAATCTGTAAGTGAGATAGGAACAGATAATGAGAAAGTATTAAAAAATCATTAAGTAGGTGGAGTTTTCAAACTAGTCCCGGATGCCATACTCAATCAAAAGCCTCTTCTACATCTGGAAAGACTTCCAAGCACTACATTCCATGCTCCAATGAAGAAGAGACTACATGATGACATTGCTGGATAGTGGTGTGGGATGTTTAAAATCCCATTTTAATCCCCCGGGATTATGTGATTATAATCTAAGAAAATTAAGTAAAGTTAATTTTGAATTTTCTAATCTGTGCTTTTAATTTGTTAGTCTATTTTATGTAAAAAGTTTATCTATTGGATATTTAGTCCTACACCATTTTAATCTTGATCTACCTTTTTCTTTTAATGAAATATGAAAATGCTGTGGCAAGTTAATGTGTTTAGTGCAATTAATTTTACTAGTTAAACTGTCTTTTATACTAATTCTTATTGATGCTGGAGGGTTTTCTATGGCTATGTGAATGTCATGTTTGTATTAAGTAGAATTATTATGACTTGTTAATTTTTTAAATAACATCTAAATTTGTCCCAGTTAACTCTCAGTAATCAATGAACGGAGGCCTAAGGAACTTTGAATTTTCAAGTTTGAATGTTAGAAAAGAAGAACTGACCTACGATCTGATAAAAGGTCTTCCAGGGATTTGACAATGGGTTAGGAGGAAGAAATTTGGGAGGTAACAAATATACCCTGAATATCAGGATGTCTTTGAGGGATGTAAGCCAATTAGTAAGATTCGTGATGAGACAATGATGGCTGGACCAGACTGGCATACTGGAGGAGATACTAAGATAGATTTAGACCAAGGGGGTTGGATGTACCAGACTAATCCGCACCTTTTATGCCAGAAATCTGTAGGAAGGGTAGGAAAAGAGGAAGAGAAGAAAGGATAAAACTTGTGTCAGTTGGATTTAGGTTTTTAATGTAAATGTAGGTCAGGGGCTTGTGGTGGATAATTTATGTGACTAAGTGAACAGGTTGAGGGCTAAACCCTAATAAACAATTGATTAGTACTGTGATCTTAACCAAATATGATGATTTATTTTATTTTACCACTATATAGGCAAATAAATTAATTATAGCATTAACAAGGTCCAAGTTTTGTTTTCGTTTAAGAGTTAGCGTGAATCACAACCTGAAACTTTGCTTTGATGAATTAATTCTTCATTCAGTTTATACATTTATTTTAAAATCCCTCCTTTTTTTTTTTTTTTTTTTGGAAACTTGTAAGTTTATTATACAGTGCAGAACTTTTCTTTGCCATTTTATTCATCATTTGTTAAAATTATGTAGCTTGTTTTTATTCTTGGCAAATCCACATTATTTCTTTAATCCTAATTGTAGAATTGTTTTATTGATTTCTTTAATTGTTTACCCATGTGACTAACTCAGCTGATATTTGTAATAATTGAGGGCTACTAAGTTCATTGTCATCAGAAATAATCTTTTGCACTTTGTGATCACCCAATTTCATGATCTAAGTTTATTATTACTTTTTTTAGAAAGGTAGCACTAAGCTAGATCTCACATATGTACATAATTTTATTTTATTAATTTATAAAAATTAATGCTTCTTTAATTTCATTTTTTTTTCTAAATTTCTCCTTTTTTTATGACAAACTTTATTAATGAAGTTTTTATTCAATATTATTACTACTACTATGTACTTTTTAATGTGTAATTGTTTCTTGATACTCTTTAAAAAATTAAGAAAGAACATTTTCAATACATTATTCTCACTTTTTATTTTGGTATATTTTACTATTGATTGACTATTATTGTTATTTAACCTAATCCTAATTTTTTTGGTAGTTGTTTGTTTAAATTAATGTCTAGGGTTTATCATAAATTTGCAAAATGCTAAACATAGTTTGTTAATTGTTTATGATCTTTTGTAAATTTAGAAACTTGAAATAGTTTGAAACAATAGTTGTAGAAGCTCAGTATGGTATTAGGGAAAATTAATATGGTTTTCTTTAGTATTAGATGATAGAATATTCAGTAATGTATCTATTACACTTAATATGGAATTTATCATTGCCTAAAAATGGTGGCAGAGGGTCTAATATATACTTTTTTATAAATAAGATAAAAAATTATCATTAGATCTACCATCATTTCGGTTAAAGTGCCATGGTGGGCAAAAACTATTTTGGTCAAATTAATATATGTTGTTGCTGAAGTATAATTTAAAGGTAAATTTATTAATAGATCTAATCTGATATATACATACATACAGGAATTGGAAAATAAATGTCAGAAATTAAGCAAACTTGAGTGAATCCTCTTATCAGAGCTTATTAAATATCAGTCTATAATCTGATATTTTAATTTCCTAAATGACCAAAATCTGTTGTTTAGATCTATAGTGTTCTATTGTTTTTTTTATTTGATTGAAGCCAGTTAAAGTATTGAATTACTCATAGATAAATAAAATCTAGATAAAACAAAAAGCTATCTAAGACCAGATAACCGTTTATATTATTGTTGTTATTGAAATTGGGTCTTATTGCAGTTTTTATCACACAGTTCAGTTTACTTCTGAGAACTTTAAGGATTTTTTAGAAAACATTATATTTGGGATTACTCAAAGTGTTCAATATATCTTGACCTGATTGTAATCGAGGGGGCACCATATAATAGAACATCTGTTTCAACCATGTTATCTATTTATCATTTTTAATTCATATAATTATATCAGCATTTTATTTGTAAATTATTATTAAAAATCTTCCTGCTTATTTTTATTCTGTTGAAATCATATACATATATCTGTTTGCAAGTGTAATTGCTAGGCAGTTCTGATGAATTTAGCTTAATTTAATTGTTGCTTGTTCAGTTATACATACCATTGCATTGGTTATAGGAATTACTTTATTTTCAGAAATATTCATTTCAGGTAGGTAAAACAATAAGGCATATTACTTTCAATGTTAAGAAATCAACAAAAAGGATTAAAATAATAAGATTTTAGATGCCTTTTTAGGTTATAATGAGCATAGTAACATAGCAGCTGTAAAGTAATAGTATCAACTCTTATGTTCTGATCAGTTAAAAAATAACTCAAAGTTGGTAAAGAAAAACTTCTTTTATTTAATATTTCCAAAAAACATTAGACTTAAACTTACTTTAAAAAGTAGCATATATTCTTTAAACTGGTGCAATTTATAAACTTATAATAAAAATTTAATATTATAAAATATAATGGATATTATGATTACAAATTCAATTTTATTGTAAAATTATGTTAATAATGTTTATTATATTTTAAGTCACAATGCCTTATTATTTTTTTTTTCTAAATATTAAAGGTTACACTTAATTAATAAGAAGGACATGACACAATAATATCCAAATTTATAAAAATAAAATCTATATAACAAACATCAGTGGAATAAGATTATTTAATATTTGTAATATATTAAATTTAATACTGATAGTTTTAATATATTTTAAACACAGTCATTTATTAAGGCAACTTTTCCCAACATCTAGAGAATCTTAACAGTAATAGTAAGTAGTGAGTTACATGTCACACTATTATGTACAATGTAAAAAATTCAAATTCAAATTTATAAATTTACAGCATTATCACTGTAACAAAGATTTCGAGATATTCAAATTAAAAATCCTTAGGATGAGAAGCCAGATAATTTTGAGTACCTAAGAGCCCTGAAACAGAAAAAAAATTATGTTAAAGATTTATTCAAAATTTTTGTTGTTTACATTACCTAATTTGAAAAATGGATAAGTATTTATTAATTTTATAAAATAAATTATAATAAGAAATAATTAAATCATTATTAATTAAAAATCATTATGATTATTATTATTTGACTCTATATGTTGATTAGTCACTAAACCTTTTTTTTAGTTCTATTTATTTATAATATGTGATAGTATATAAAAGTAATCTATATTCATTATATTGTAGCTATCATAATAGACCTTTTCTTATATAATATAATATATTTAAATAGAAAGAAATGTATTTTAAAAAAACATAAAACAATTGATGAACATTAAGAAGTGTTAAACAAATTACTACCGCTCTAGTACTACTGAAGTAGTATTCAAGGTATTCTCTCACAATGTTTATGTAAATAGTTTTTGATTCCTAATCATGATTGTTTTTAAAATGAAAAACTTGATGTAAGTCCTTATCCATGTTCTTATAATATTATGACGCACCAGTGTCAATGATGTTTAAAGTTTAGGTGCTCAACCAAAATCCACATCTATGGAAGTACTGAATTTTTAAGCTGAGTTTTTACCATAAGATTTTACTTTGGAGCGGGTAAAATTATTTCAGTATTAGAAATTTCAATGTATTGTATGTTTTAGAAAGTAATAGTATGAATTACTGAGCCTATTTAAGATTTTTTTTAAATCAAATTCATTAAGCCAGACAAATACCAAATGCCAAAAAAATGAAATAAAAATATCAAAAATGTTCATGATAATTTTTTTTTTAAGTTGCAACTGTTACAACTACTATTATTGTGTCAAAATGACTTATTCAATAAATTAATTTATTCTTTAAAGCTAAACATTAAATAAAACCTAGATTAAATTACCTTGGCTTGACACAATAAATATTTTTGAGGTACAAAATCAGAATAGTATGTCAGGATGATAATGCAGTTTGGAAAATGATTCAAAATACTTCAGAAATAAGTTATTGACATCCATAAGGACATAAAACTGTGGATCATGCCTATTACTATTACTTCTCTGAAGAATACCATATGGTCAAGAATCAGACACTTCTACTAAAGTCTTTCATCTCACATGAGTTATTTTGCAGAATCTAATTTTATGTAATTAATTAGCATTAGAATTAGTTTGGACTCTCTTCTTTCACATGTTATGAAGTGAATATAACAACAAATTGATTAACATATCACATTGTGAAAAATTAACGAGAAGACATAGAAATTCAACATACAAATTAAGAAATAATTGATATTTACATGTATATGCTAAGAACTAGAGTTTATTATTCCTTCTACTTTTCAAGTATTGGTAACTGATTATTATATATCTTCTACAATGTATACTGAAGAATATATGATACAGGATAAAAAGATGATTCAAATTTTAAATTTGAAAAAAATATTTTTTTTTTTTTTTTTTGCCTTGCATAAAATATGAGTTTCCTCCTATTGACTTCATTAAACCACATTCTACAGAAAAGAACCAACACTCAAAATTTGCAAAGCATGATTCCAATTTATATTATTGTTCTTTAAGTATCACTTCTTAAATGAATATTATTCTACAGAAAAGACCCAAACCTCTGTCCACAGTCTACAAATTTAATATATTTTTATGAGAAATTTATTTATAATTCATATTTCAATTCAGTAACTGCATGGTTTGGTTTCTTTCTGCAGAATGTGGTACAATTTTATTTTACTCATTAACTAAATTATATTTCAATTTATCAATTGATATATTTTTCTAAATCATCCTCTCTGCTCGCCTATTTTTAAATCCTCTCTTTTTTAGTTTCAGATCTGCAGTTGTGTGACTCTCAGTTTTGGCTTACATAGGGTACCCTTCCCAGCTATTGACCTCATAAAAATATCTCCAGGACTCCCTTCTACAATCTGATCTGCTGAATTCAAGTTGAAATATTTTCTTATTTGCCATTCTAGAAACAGTTTGTCTTGCCTTCCATCATCTAATGGAAATACATTGCTACTTTTTAGGACCAAAATATAATGCATTTGAAGAAAATTAAAAGAAAAAAAGATTTCCTCAAGTAGCTAAAAAGTATTTATCTTGAACATTGATCCTTCTTCTTCTCCTGTGAAGATCTTTAATTATGTGGTCCAACATTCAACATTATAAATGGTGAATGTTTTAATTCCATCCTCATTCTGTTTAATTGTAAAGTATCATCTCAATCATCTCTGTAGCTATCTTCTCATACTTAATTCTCCATTTTAGGAATTGACAATTATTATTGCAAGTTTTTTTTTTATTTCATCTTCACTTAATTTGCTTATCCTTAATTGCCCAATTAAACTACTTAGTCACTGAATAGGCAATTATCAGGCTAGTATGATATTTTTAGTACACTGAACCCTTTTTTAATTTAATGTTCACCTTGATAATGCATTTCATTGAGCATTCGATTTCTTAGATTTACTAGCTTCAACAAAATTTTTTGAACTTTATCTACATTAAAATTATGTTTAATTCTAACTTTATAAATATGTATTAAACCCATTCAATTCAATAAAATAGTAAATAAGGACCACTGACCTCATATTTAATGGCTTCAGTTGGTAGAATAAAGTTTATTTGAGACTAAAAATGTCATATTTCTGATTATCTCTGTCCAATGTTATCAAGTACGGACAATCCCCATTCCCACACCGATTTAATAACAGTCTCAACTTACTATATAAATAAGTGGTATCGGTAATGAATTTGAAATACCTACAAATAAAATCAATTAACCTTTCGAATGATTTATTTTACAATTAATTATAATGCTCCTAAAAATAAGTTATATATATATA
>NW_027112846.1:183606-193472 GCF_000696795.3 Halyomorpha halys | reverse complement strand
ATAAGTTAATTAAATATATCATATTATTATTACATTTATCATTTTTATCCAGAATTATGAAAACAGTTTTACAATTACTCTTAAAATAACATTCATACTGAATGATCAAAATCTGCCAGGAACTTGAAACTTCCTAATTTTGATCTTGTCGTACAACATTTGGATTGGTAAAATTTTAAGGAAAACATTGCCAACTAAAAATCTTGAAAATGTAAAATATAAATAAAATTTATTTCTAGAGTGATATTTTTTAAAAATATTAACATGTTTACAAATTGATTAGAATGTTTTTATTAGTAAATTAAGAAGGTTCTATACCACTGGAAGTCAAAATTTGAAAAGAACTGTATGATTATCTAATCGTATCTTAAGATAATTTGAACTAAGGAAAATTGAATGGAAATAGAAATAAATATGTTTTTGAAGATATTAAATTAATCACTTACCTCATCTCTAAAACAGCCAACTTTTTTTTAGATGAAGAGTCGAATTTAGTTTGCCTACAGATCAGCATTGAATTACTCGGCATTTCAAATAAGTTATAATGAATTTCAATTTCGTTAAATATAACACGATTCGGATTGCTAATGAAAAGTGAGAAATGGCCAGCCGGTTTCATAATGATTTTTTTTTTCAAAATTATCTCCATCTAATTTCGAGAAAGTTATATTATTAAAAAGAAATAAATAAGAAATATAACATGATTTTTTAAAAAAATTAAATATAGCAACAAATACTGGATAAAAATATACATCACTTCATACAGATGGTGACATTGAATTAAGATACTCATCAACTTCGAAAAGGCTGTAATCAACGTCCAGTATGAATATTTAATAACTACCAATCCACTGCTTTGTCATCAGTTTAAAATTATTTATGAACGGAACAACAAATAACCTTTTTCTAATTTTATGTATATATGAATAAAATACTAATCAGATAAAGATAATTATAGAATAGCTTCTTAAAAGACTAATCTTCTTAAATGTTCTAATGTCATTTTCTCAATTTATTAAATTTCAGCATAAAATATCCTTTGTTTAAATTTATACTGTTCAGCACTTTTTCCTGACAGATTATTTTTTTTTTTTTTAAATAAAAATATTATTTTTTTTAGTAAATAGATAAATCGAAAATTCAGATGAGGTAGAAAAAGAGAAGCGCTGTCAAGTTAAAGATGAAGAAAAAATAATGCAATTAGAATTTATCATACCACACATAATAAAATTCAAAAAAAAGGAGATAAATCAGAAAATAATATATGAAATCACCTCCACAATAATATTTAATAATTTATATACATTTTTGAAATTATTATCTTTTATTACAAGGGTGGTTTAAGAAGGCCATTGTTGAGTGAAAATTATCTGATTTAAGATTGGAACCTACATTTTTAATCATAAAAAAGAAATCAGGCCACTAACTTATTTTTTAGTCATAGACACGACCAATATAAAACAACCAATGGAAAAATAATCATTTTCCTTAATTACTTCCTATGTCTAACAACTGAAAATTTAGACATGATTCATGATTGATATTTTAGTTGTAGTCATAAAAGACTAAAATTTAAAATAAAACTTATATTTTGATTTATTAATGCCTCGAATTGATTTCAGTGTTTTATTTATCAATAACTTATTTAATTTGTCTGTTCATGCATGACTTTAAAGTTGCTAATTATACATTGTTAATTGCTTCAAAAGGAACTTTACAATGTATATATTTAAATTTTTATATTTATTAGGCACCTTAATATAAGAAATTATTATATTTTACTCAAGTCAAAGGTTTAATTATGAAAGAAAAATAATAAATCGATTTCTTCATGGGTTTGCTTTAACTAAATTAAAATATTGGATTATTTTTCTTTAAATCAGTTTTTACAAATATTTTATTTGATTGAAATTTTATTTTAAAATCAATGGTAATAATTTTTTAATCAGATAAAATTTTAATCACGTCAATAAATTTTTATTCATTAAAAAAATTCCCTACTGAATATTTAATGGTTGTCTTAGTCGGATGAATTTTCAACCTCTATTTGAATCCTTTATTACCTCACACTAGTAAATATAATAATGGACTTTTCATTACTCAGACCTACTCCATGTTATATATACCAAAAAAATCACGGTCAAAATGTGATATGTAAAAAATATGAATATAGATTAGATTTATAATACAACTAGGTGGAGAGAACAGACCAGTATAAAAATGAATAACTTAAAATATGTCACCAAATGAAGCAGGTTAATCATATGAAACATGCAACATGTAAGGAAAAGTAGACATAGATAACACAGAAAAAGCAAGAAACAGAGGGATAATTCTATAGAAAACAAAATAGATAATAAAAGATTTACAGAGATGGGCAATCCACTCACTAACTGATTCAAAGAGTTCCCTTCGCATGATGAGTGATTAGAAACTCAAGAAAAACAAGTAATAGGTAAGTATATGTTAAGCTCTTTCGAAACGACGTCCATATTTTTTTTTTCATATATTTCAAATCGTTTTTAGGCATTCTTTGTTAATTTTAATTTTTATAAATGAATGTAATTATTTTAATTTTCTGACATGTAATTTAATGGTTAATTACTAAACTCTTCAACAGCAATGAAAATTGGAGTGTAGTTTTGCAAAATTAAAAATTACTTGGAAGCCAGATTGTCATATTTCCTTATCTAGTTATTTCGAAAAGCCCTCGCTTGAGTAAAGAAATCTCCACATTTATGGATTTAAGAAAACAAAAATATCTAAAAATATACAACGTAACTAGTTTTTTTTTTTTAAAGCTGTTAAAATCAGATATTATCTCTCATCTGCATTAATTTGATTTTACATTTTAAAGGTATTTTTCTGAAATCTCTAATCTTTAGTCGATAAATGTCTTGATTCTCAAAATAAACTTTCAAAAGATCACTTAAAGGCATATTGTAGTCAAATCATTTGAATTAGACTGGTGCCCAAATGTCCCTTAAGTCCAAATATAAACTTCACTCCATCAAAAAAAAAAGAAAAGTCAAATCAAGCACAAAGTGGGATTCAATTCTGACAAAAGTGTCCGATGGATCATAAAAAGAGCTAGTTCTTTTCGATGAATGATTACTAATTAAATTCTTAAAAAGAGATGTTTTGCCCATTTCTAAACAATTATACTAACATTTTAAAATTCAAAGTTAAGTCTTTTTTTGTAAAGTATTTTTTCAACCATTCAAGAAAATAGTTGAACTGAAACAAACGAACATATTAAAATATCATAACATACCTTCAAGTAAACTGTATTCGAAAAGGTATAAAAAATACCTTTAGTTTTATACTTATGTGATTCTGTAGGCAGAATATTACTAACAATCCTAATGGAAAAATTATCAATCATGGCAGTTGGACTGATTAATTTATTGAATAAATTATCTTCTATACGTCCTAAAAAAATGAGACATGCAGGTATGTATAGTAAATAAATTTTGAATTATATATGAATGTAATAACATGTAACTTATAGTATAAGCAGAAAATACAATTTATTGAAGTTTTTCAGTCCATGCACCGCCACGTTTATTGTAGCGTATTTTTTTACCCTAGGGCAGTGATTCTCAACTATTGTATCAATCACAACACTGCCTTATACCATGAAATTCTAGATATGTGCTGCCACTAAGAGGCAGTGGGCTCTCCCGAATTGAAAACAATTTATTTGAACTGACGAGGTAGTTAAATTGTACCATTGTGCAGAGGTTTCCCTATAAAATTCTTCTAATTTATCTTATTGGTAGTGTGCCAACATTTTTTTTAATTATTAAAAGTGTACCTTGACGAGAAAAAAGGCTGAAAATCACTGTTCTAGGTCGTTTATTTGGTTCAACGTTTTTATGGACTTCAACTAAGACAGGAAAGACGAGTAATCATACATACAGGTTATCAAACCGTTCTGGTTAGAGTTAAAAATTCAAAATTTGAGTCCTTCAGCAAGAAATCCTTCTCCCCACACAATTATTATTGAAAACGGGTCAAGTACGAATTGGCCACATCTAAACATATTCATTCAATTCCTTATTTCATTTTATTCGGGTGCTTTTCTGGATATAGCGTAAGCTTTTGATCGGGTTTGGCACGTCATATTGTTTTTCATCTTCAACAACCTATTATCCCAAACCTTATTTCTTATCCTTCGGTACTATCTCTCCCTACGAGTTCAGTTCACAGTGGGTTTGAGTACTCAAAATGCTACTTTGCACAGGTCAGGACCCAAAACACTGCCTTGGTTTTGGATCCTGTCCTATATACCCCTCATAAAGTCTAGGAATAAAATAAAATATATCTATTGGCGATTTGACAATAGCCAGATCCTCCTCACATGTTCAGAGTAATTGCGGTTCCAGCGCTCTTACTCAACCTCTACAGGAAAGAGATGTGCAGGGATCGAAAAGAGCCCTGATTTAAGGTTAAATATACCGATTAGAGTTCTACTACTGGGTAGTTTCTCTACATGATGTATCATATCATTATGTCATCATGATTAAATTTACTTGTATTTTTTATATAGTTGTAAATATCAATAAATAAATAAAAAAATAAAATATACCGAATTTAAGTGATTCTCTCATTTATAAGAGGAATCATCAATTTCTGATCTATAAACGGATTTGCAGTTTAGAACCCCAATTAATTCACACTAATTGGTTGTTACAAAAATCTTTATTAATATCGGTAAATTAAAAAACTCAGGTTCTATCCACTTAACAACTAACAAATAAAACACGCCTACGCAAACAGATTCATTTTCGGTAGCATAGGATGATTGTAAAACGAAAAATACGGTATAAAATTTAACCAAAGGGGCCGAGAGATTTGAAGTGCAAGGAGAGCTGGAACATAACCTCCACTCTACTTTCCGGCCTCCTAAAGCTCCAAATCTATCTTGATGATAAGAAATGTCCTTATTAATTAAAAACAATCAAATAAACGTTGCCAACTAAAAATACGGAATTTTTTCAAAGGATGAGGAAAGTCCAAGTGGGAAAACCCGGCTGTACTGGCATGAGATGAAAACTTCTAAAAATGGTCTCAATATTTATAGGGGAGGGTAAGATCTCAAAAGCATTAAAAAATCATAGAAAAGGGGGCCATTTTCTCTATACAAAACATCAAATTCATATGCTGTGTTTTTTAAGCATATTTTTTTTTACAGAGCAACAATTAAAAAACTGCTTAATTTAGGTTATTCTAAGTTAAATCAAATATTCTTAAAAAATAATAGAATTTTTGTTTTTTAAACCATTTGAAGAGTGTTTTTCAAGCGGTTAGTAAGAAGAGTTTTTTTTACAACGGTTGTACCTAGATATATACCTCATATTTTAATAAGATTTTATGCCGGTGTTTTTTCACAAACTATTGTTTACGGTTTTTGATACTTTTCATCCAAACAGTGCGTAATTTCGACCAAAGGTTAAAAAACAAAATCGTTAGATAATTCAATTTCCCGTAAAAACTAGTTCTTATAATCGAAAATCAGTAATCATAAGAGTTCGTCGTCATAATCGGATGACCGATTCTCATATTTACTTGGCAGTCTCTTTTCAAGGGTTGTCATAGTTATTCTGATATGTTTTGTTATTTATTTTTGTAATAAATAAATAATTTAATTTGTCAATCCTTACTTAATAATTCATGAAATTTTTTAATTTTATCTTCGTATTTTTTCACCATGTCACTTTTCCAGATTTTTTTGTTTGATTCTCAGACTTTTCCTCCTTTTCCAAGTCTAAACAACCGTAGAAACTTTCACGAAATAAGGGTTTCATTGTCTGATCCCTTTTTTATCATGTTTTCTCCTAATTGGAAAAAAATGGACAAGTAACTTAGTTGTCGGAGTTTTTGGAAAATGTACATTTTGAGAAAATATTTTTACTGCTAAAATTTATTCTGTGAGGCATTTACATTATTTATAAATTCTAAGAATTATTTATTTATCCTTCTATTTCCTAATTTGTGAATGTGCGAAACAGCCAATAGTTGTGGATGATTAAAAAAATTAAACCATCCCATAATAATTATTAAAACATCAAATAATGATTATTTAAATAAAATAAAAACAGCCCATAGATTAAAATCTCACGATCCTCAAAAAATAAATAAACAATATTAATAATAATTATTAGTAATAATTTGAAAGTAAAAGAAAAAGATAAATGAATAAAAAATAGTTTTATAATGAGTACAGAAATAAATAATATCAGAAAACGAACTACAGTTTTACTTTGACTCTTCACAAATTCAGGTATTCCTATGAGAAAGTTAGGTTTTGTACCGAAGATTTGTCTCCCAGGGTGGTAACTGTCTCACCCACACCCGCATGTAAACAAAAACGTATTTTTCGCATTATGTTTGTGTGTGTACGCTATAATTACTTGTTAATTACTAAATGTATCACTCGTTCAGCGAACGGTTCTGCTAGTGGCTATATCATTAACTCATATTTTCGCATTTTATTTCCCTAATTATCCAATTAGCGGATTTAAAACCCAATTAGTGTGAATTCTATATTGAAAAAAAAAATACAAAATGGAGAAAATCAAAAAGTAAATTTTACTAACTTAAGTGGATCCCTGCCTGTAAGTGGTATATTTAGCCTCACACCTGGGGAATATAGTGGGCTCGAGCATCCTTAGGCCAAGTGTTTAAATATTGATAGTATAAGTATGAACGTTATTAGTGTTATAAACATAATAGTATTATACTATGTTTTATAATAGTTCAACATTTTACTTTTACTAAGAGTCCGTAGTAATGGTACTGGTACTGGTATTTGGTGGGGGGAACAAGTCCGGCAAGTGGCCTAGCGGTCTTTTTTTTTGCAAACCCCTGACGGCTATCTAACCAAGGTGGAGTGCCAAGGTTCATTCTTCGGGATCGCCGAAAAATGAATGTTTAACTGCCCCAGATGGGAATCGAACCCACAACGTTCACAATAGCAGCGCCGAATCAATTTCGGCTTGTGCTAGTTGACTTTTATTTTATGGTGATTCTACGGATTGAAAAGTCGAGGTTCACATTCTTGTTAGAAGAGAACGATTACCTTCAAAATTTTGTCAACATCATCCCACAGAATTGGGGTAAATGGAACGAATTGCTGGACTTCGAGTGAGTAACGCCTGAAAATTAAATGCTATATTTTGTTATTACTTGAAGAGGCTATAACGAATTTGTGTGAAGTTTCGACCTCCTTTGTAAATAAGCTGCAATTTCAATAAGTCTTGCAATAAGTCTCCATTTCATTCTTCAGAGTATTCTTCTTTTTTTGTCTTTTCTGCTGGAATGTAAAACACAATATGCTACTTACTCCAGTCTTTGTAGACACAAAAGACAATTGAAACTCCAAATATTTTTTCATCTCTAGTGTTAATCGTATGAATTCTTATGAATTTACTTCGTCTCATTGAACTCATCGCATTCTATTTTTTTTTCTTTTTACATACATTGAAATCTCTTCTTTTAATCGAATAAACAAAAGTTCCTTTCTGTGTAGATTGTATCCTTTTTTTATTTCAAACGATCAAAGAACTTTGTCATAATTTTTATTTGCCATTCATATGTGAAGTGCATAAGAAGAACTAACAAGTTTTAACGTTACAAAATAAAACAATCATTCCTAAAAAATTATGATAGAAAAATTTATATATTTTTTTAAATGACATGATATATTTACCTATCGTATTTTATCTACTATAAGTTACCACCCAATCTGATCCGAGAATTCCACATTAACTCATTAAGTGCTATATTTAATTTTGAGAAAGTCCTTATTTTGTATTTCTATGTATTGCAATAAATTTACTTACATACAGATATATTATAAAAACCTTAAAAACTACCAATTCACAATTAAAACATAGGAATAATCAAAATAAATACCCCACATAGGTGCCCTAGGGTGTGAAATCATGGTCAGATTACAATCCGCATCATATTCTTCATCATGATGAACGTTTGGATAAAAGCAACTGTAAACAAAAAAAAAAACATAAGTAAGTATATATTAAACAATATGTCATAGTCACAAAATTTTATAAAATAACTATATTCAATTTTTTTTTTCTCCACTATATAATAGAGGTAAAGAAAAATCTGCAGGACTTATTACACTATTATTTAAAAATATTTTCTAGCTATTTTTGGCGTTATTGACACTGCATTTCTCATTACAACGTAAAAAAAAACCTATATTCTGGGATCAAGTCCTCTAAGAACAAAAACAATGTGCATAAAATGGTTTTTTATGGTTTAGCTCTAAAATTTCAAACCATAATGTCCCATTTGTTGCCGATCTAGCCCGAACCAAATATCAAACCTTCCATTATAAACTCCCTAACCATCAAAACCCTCTAGTTTCTAACCTTACTTCTTCTTCAATTCCTGAAAATCCTCCGAGGCGCCTGAAAAGAAGATGACCTCGAGACCTTCTAGAGTAAAAATACAATTAGAGTGCTACCATTAGGTAGTTTCTCAGCATGCCTCCATTATTCCATATTTATATTGCATCAAATTGAAAAAAAAAAAAAAAAACATTTCATCGGAATAATGGGAATTAAGGAAGTGAAGAAATAGCTGATGTTTGAAGGATGTTAGGGAAGAGATATTACAAATAGAATTAGGTAAGAAATTCCAAAATGTGGAGAAACGGACCAGAAAGGAATCAGTTCTATGTGATGTATAAATATTGATTGGATAGGTTCTTATGTTCGAGGAACGTAAGGTAAATTCAGTGATACAGGAAGGTTTATTATTTCTTAGGGATCGGAATCGATGATAAATCTTATAATTTGTAAGACGTTTTAAACTCCCATCAAGTTCATTCGTGAGTCCTACACATCCTTAAAAACCAATCTTCAGATGAAATGTAAAATTTATATTTAGAAAATCTGATATTTTGAACTTAATAGCTAAACCATAAGCATTCATTTTATGCACATTGTTTTTGTTCTTAGGATCCTTGGTCCCAGAATACAGGATATTTTTTCAATTCATTAAATGATAATTCATTTAATAAATGGTAATAAATTTTACAATATCCAAAACAACTGATTGATTTATCGTTTTATTTAGAGAATGCGAGTGAAAAATTGCTCTTTTTAACTGTATAAGCCCCACAAGGCTGATCGAGTTAACAAATGTAAAAATGTTTTTGTTAGTGCAATCAATATATTGAAAAATCATATTCTAACCTTTAAATTGAATATTGTAGATTGAATATTGTTTTCACTAAGCGATTTTTTTTTAACTACTGAATGAAAAACAGTTTTCTCAGAATAATTACTGATGTAAGATTGTGTGATAATCTTTAATTTTCTACTTCAAACTTACTACTTACATTTGGAATTATATATATGTTATACGTTATACATAAAACTAAAATTAAAAAAAAAATTCAGTATAAAAAATAAAGATTATATTAATAGTAAAATAGAATTAAATTAATCTTACCCAATCAAGCATGAAAAACGAGATTTCTTAGCCTTTTTTTCCTTCTTCTTCTTTATATTCTTTCCGTTTTTCTTAAAATTGAAAAAAAAAAAAACTCTGATTATATATTTATAATGTTATGCTCACAGTTAAAAATATTTTAACTGATATACGTGAATCATCACTATCAATAATTATTATTATATAATTTATCATCTAATTAATTGAAAACATATATAACATAAATTATGGAATTTAACGGTTTAATATCACATTTTTTTTAGCCCGATTTTAAAAATGAAAGAGTACGGAAAATGTCTTAATAAAATTCCACATTCTTTTATACATTTATGTATAAAATTAAAATTAATATATAAATAATATAAAGATATATATTT
>NW_027112846.1:178437-183386 GCF_000696795.3 Halyomorpha halys | reverse complement strand
TAACTTTTTAAAATTTGTATTATAGGTTAAGCGTTTTTAGATTTCAATTAAATATAATTCTGTGCAGGACCATCTTAAAATGTTATGTATACGTACTGTAACTTTTAAATTTTTTACAATTTATACTCTTGATTTTGATTTTATCTTATATTTAAAAAAAAAAAAAAAGGAGGAGTGTTGGGTCAAGGGAGAAAATTATATCAAAGATACACAGAAAATAATGGAAAATAATAGAAAAGATGAAAAGTTAAAAAAAAAAAATTAAAAGTTTAAAAAAATAATAGTACCCCAAAAAAGACAGAACAACATAGAGATTAGGAGGAGACGACCTATATATCTCTATTTCTCAATTATACAAAATGGTGTAAGTGACATTTTCGACACTTTTGAGTCCAGAAATACAATTTACAAGGACTGAACTGCTGAGACTAGAAGTAAACTGAGTAACAACCACAATAGTTCGCCGATTTGTTTTTTGTTTTTTTATTATTTTACACAATTACGTTATTATTGCACAACTTTGTAAATAATTTTCAGGCATTTAAAAATAAAATTTAGACAGTTTTACTTTAGAAGTAGACCTCATATCGATATTTAATCACATTAATCTTAAAAAAAAAATGTCTTCCCCCTGCCAAATAAAAATTAATATACATACAATACTCTGGCTTGAACATCCTCATGGTACAATTATTAGATAATAGATGATTTATCAGAAGAATTACCCTCGATCAAGTGTCAAAATTGCATCCAATCGTTTAGTCATTTTGACTGTTGACGAATTAAGAAAAATACTAATTTTAAAATGTCGCAGGTATCTACCCAAATTTATTTCAACTGACACCCTACATTAAATGGATAAAGTGATAAAAATTAATTTAAAACAAAATCTATTAATTTTTAAACTGAGAGAAAATATAAGAAGTTAATATATACCTCTCGATCTTTGATGAATGGCACGATATCTCAATGGGTCCTCCGATAGCTGTAACGATAAAAGAACGTTTTATTATAAAATATCAATCGCTAGCATCACTGGTACATTTATGAACAAAATACCTTCATCAAATTTGTCATCTTCACTATCGATTAAGTCAATTCTTTTCAATTCATATTGATGTGCCAAAGATTTCAAATCTTGGTTTGAAAAGATAGTATTTGGTTCTCTGTGCATAGGTCTTGGCTTTGGGATTTCGGTAACCTCTTCCGCGCTTGTTTCTTCAGAAGTATTGTCAGATGATCCTTCCTCTATCTCTCTGAGAATATGGAAAAAAAATCAGACTATGATTTCACGTGCAATATTTCGACACTAAGAAAAAGCCACTTAAGCGAAAAATCTATTATTATTAAATTAACTCAGAATAATTCACCATAAGGGTAGCTATATATTTCATATTTAATACTATTCGTACATATTAATGTTGTTTTTGTCGGTTAAGAAAGCGTTAATATAAATTTTTATTAATAAAAAGTTAAAATCTTTTGGATAACTTGATGTCACTGTTTTTGTCAAGATACTTAAATATAAGCCTCACAACTTATCCACTAGCTTATATGACGTTACAAGATGACCTTAGTTGGTACTAGACGATTTGTCACCAAACTCTAAATTGAAATAATTCCGATAGTGTTTTAGTCAATACAATAACACATTATTGCTACTTATAACACAGAAAAATGAAATTTTCATCAACAAGTGAAAAAAAATTAGAATTAACTTAAAAAAAATTAGTTAAGTTAAAATTAATAGTTAAATTAGTTTAAAAAACCTTTACTTAATTCTACGCTGAATTTTTATAAAAAAACATTCTAAAGATTTGATTTGATTTTCGGTGTTGGCTCATGTCCTCCATTGGACATCTATACAGCCTCAGTGTGTGAATGTCAAGATTCATATCTCGGTTCCCACCTGGGTCGGTCAGTAAATATCGACCGACTCAGGTGGGAACCCCCAACTTTCTTAACCAAACGCTCTGAGGGCCTCGTCCTAGTCCTCTCAGCTATAAGTTCTTCAATATATATTGGCTGTACGTAGGGCAAAAGTCAACACTACCACCTAATTTTTTAAGCTTAAAAGAATAAGACGTATGAGAAAATGACCATAGAACAGCTACGAAGAAAAAATAAATGAGAAGAACATGAAAGTGAGATGGAGCGAACTCTGAGGACAATAGATATGGTGGAGAATCCGTTTAGCCGTTGTATAGTAAATATCTATAGATTAACAATACAGATGATATCACCCACAAAGAAAAACCGAAACAGGCAAAGCGAGCAATAAATAACTAAGTAGAAAAGCTGGTCTGAATTTGGCAAAGAACTCCAAACAAGCTATGTCGAGAATAAAAGGAAGTTTCGGAAAACCGTGAAGGGATTAGGTCGAAATTACAGAAAGAGGAATACAAGTATTAAGGATTATACTAGATAGCTGATTACCGAAGATAAAGATTTGAAATAATAGACAGAGGTTTCTGACTGTAAGAAAACAAGGAGACGGAGAAGCTTTAATCGGGCAAGCTGTTGAAGAGGATGAAGAAAGTATTTCAAAAGAAGGAGATCCCCGCGTAGTGGGGAAATAACATGTTTATTCCAATAACCAAGTAATGTCCCATGGTAGAGTGTGAAAATTATCGACCCATAAACCTGTCATCCATAACCCTGAAGTATACTCCGGAATGAACTTGAAAAAATAATTGTAGAACAGGAGCTTCAGAAATAACCAACAGCATTCAGAACTGGGCAACAACCTCAGGACAATATTTTCACAGTTCGATGCATAATCGAAGTAGATATAAGGATACACCTCGCCTCCCTGAAACTCCCCGAATGGAACACAAGCAGATATTAGAAGGATAAGAAATTTAATGCAAGCAATCCTTGGCTTATATAGAACATTATATGAGATGTTTAGGCTTA
This sequence comes from Halyomorpha halys, assembly GCF_000696795.3. Taxonomy (NCBI): domain Eukaryota; kingdom Metazoa; phylum Arthropoda; class Insecta; order Hemiptera; family Pentatomidae; genus Halyomorpha; species Halyomorpha halys. The sequence goes on along the minus strand of NW_027112846.1, from coordinate 180,470 downwards.
ACAGCAATAAATCAGACAGATATCAAATAGAAACGGCAGAAGAGGAAGGGACAGCTTAAGCCAATTGTAGCTTGTATTATACATAGACAGCTAATATAATATGAAAAGCTGAACTAATTAGCCGAAAATTGTAAGTAGGAAGAATTCTTAAAATTGCAGGAAAAAGAAGAGCCTCGTAAGAAGCCCAACAAGGTGTGAGGAACCACTGGACCGAAAAGGAATAAGTATCAACCTGACCAAATCTGAGTATTTGTTGTTGTTTCTAAAAGTGGTTATAGAGAACAACAAACAATTTGTAGAAGCTTAAATATGTAACAGGTGCATACATACCATTACCAAAGAATTAAAATTATAAATGGCGGGAGGTTTTAAAGATGTAAAGAAAACAACAAACCTTCGCAAAATTCTTAGCACTTGTTTTAGACAAGCCTTTATCCCTACGCTGACGAACGCAGCTGAATGCTGGGGGAAAGCTCTCAGCAGGACTAGATTTAACCGAATGATAAAAAAAAAGACACCAAGTAGAAACCACTAATGGAAAATATACATAAAAGAGAATTAACGGCGTTTGGTCATGCAGATAGAATGACTATCAATAGATTCCCAAAGAATATATGATGGGTGGGAGGGAAGGGGTTAAAAAATAGAGGGAATACGACCACGTAGATGACCGTGAAAGTGAGAGGACCTCACATCGAATATCGTAAGGAATAGTCGGCTCACTCTGGGTGAGGTTAAGAACTTATCGGTCTTTGAGAAATGAACATCAGCTGCTGTAACTCCCTATGCTACATAAAAAGGGTTGGGTAAAGAAGAAATAAGAAGTTGCACTAATTACTATGAGCTGTGTAACGTTGACAGCCACGTTTTTGCAATTTTGTGATCGCAATGAACTGTTTTCTTATCGTTTCAATTCACACCCGTAGTAATAACTTTTTTTTTTTTCAAAATGGCGATGGTTCTAATATGGAACCGAAGAGTATTACTTGACATCAATTCTAATATTCTCTTTATATTTATTAAGATATGCATTCCTCATGTCATTTTTAATTTTAAGGATCCTCAGGTCGATTGTGTAAATATTGTATATATTACTTTATCATTATGTTATTTTATTTATTTATTTTTCATACAGATAGTTTTATTATGTTCATCTTGTTTATTCTTTTGTTTGTATATATTTTAAGAGAGTTTTTTTTTTTTTTTTGTTTTATTTTATTAGTTTTTTTTTAAATTTTAGTATGTATGAGATCATTCATCACTATTACCTATTGCCCACAACTGTGTGGCAGATTGTAATATCTATCAATAAATAAATCTATCAAAAAAAAAATAACTTTTTTCAGGGCTTTATCAATACATTTTAGTTTGTTTCTTTTGTTGAAATATTAGTGTTATTTACTTATGAGGTACGGGCCCTGGTTGAAGAGCCTATAACTCATCCTTCATTTTTTTTTTCTTAATTAAGAATTATAATCATTTGGCACCAATAAATAAAATTTTCATCATTCATTTCTTTGTCATTCAGTTTTACATTTTTTATCGATCAAAAAATGTTTTTTAGGAAAACTTATTCAGTTATATTCATAGAAATTTTCATATCTATACTTAAACAAAATTATTTTACTTACGCCAGAAACAATGAGAGAATTGAGGTGTTGGGCTCTGCCTCTCCAAATGCCTCATTATTATCTTCCTCCTAAAAAAAAATAAATAAATAAAAATAATTATAAATCGAATTAACAGATTCTTAACTAATGGGAGTAAACCTCCCTCTCCATAATTGGTCAATAAAAAATGTCAATAATTAGGATATTATTGTAAGTTAAAAAACAACGGTCCAAACTTCTAATCCATTACAAAAGACTGATCTACATGACTGTTATAAGGCCTATCTAGACATATAGAATTGAGCTATGGGGCTCCACTAAACCATCGAATTCCTCCCGAATCCAATCCTTACAGTCCAAAATCCTTCGTAAAATCCTTAATGCTCCTTTAAATAAATTATTTAAAAAAAAGGTTAAAAAACT
>NW_027112846.1:174425-178387 GCF_000696795.3 Halyomorpha halys | reverse complement strand
TAAATAAATTATTTAAAAAAAAGGTTAAAAAACTTGAATCTCTCAAATACAATTAAATAAGAAAACATTCGAATTTTGCCTTATTTTGTATCGTTAACCCTCATTTCGACAGGTGGATCTCGATTTATCTTTTTTTAAGTTGCGTAATCTGTTTGTATATAAATAAATAATAATTATAAAAATAAATACACTATACTGAAAGTATAATTTCATATGAAAAGTAGACAAATAATTGTAACTATGTACGACAGGCCCACCTGTCGCAATATGGGTTAAGATGAGATCACACAGACGTAGGCCACAGACAACACATCTCAGATTAACAGCCTGAAAAAATCAACTAAATAATAATGTATGCATTTAAGTGATGGAGTACTAAATCTGCTTAGTTAGTCTTCATGAATGTATATGTTATACATATACATGTATCTGGATATGTTTCACGATCGGAATACTCCCCCTTAATATATATTTCATACGAGGTAAGTAATAGTATTATCTATTTATATTAGGTAAATCAAGCTGCAGGAAATGTTGTGATGATATCTGTAGGATGGTGAGAGATGGAACGATATACAAACAATAGGAGTATTCATGATCTTTAGTTAAACATGTTAAATGCAAAAACTTATGTTAAATGGAGAAATATTTCCTTCTTTTACCAAGTTAAAACGATATAACATGTAACATGGCTGAGAATCTGTTACTAGGTCTGTTAAATGGAGAATGACATCACGAAACAGACCAGCTGAGCTTGTCACCGTTTTATTTGTTGTTGTGTTAGGATACTTATTCGTAGTTTGTGTTTTGTTTTTTTCTTCTGTCTTGTGTTTTGGACTTTTTATAAAATACAATCAATAACCAAACTTTTACACTTCTACTTTTCACTTATTTTAGGCATGTTGTAATAAATTACTGTAATCAAAACTTTGGAGTAAACAATAACATGAAGTTTTGGAAGGAAAAGTTACTAAACAAGTTGCTCAGAAAATCCGTTAGGAGCTCTTATGCATTTATCATTTAACATGACTTTAAATAGGGCTGCTCACAATGCTATACTTATAACATTTAACATGGTAAAATATTTTACATTTAATACAATATCATGAATACCCCTAATGGAGTATCCCCACCTGCAAGGGTGGGTACTCCTCGAGGACGCCAGAGGATATCATGTAACGACCAAACGAAAAATATAGCAAGAGCTTCGGTAAAATTCTAAATCAAGTAATTTTGCCAAAGCTTGGGAAATCTTGCATGTCCAGATTTTGGGTTAGTAGATGGACTCTTACATAGAAAAGAACTAAGGAAAGTTGCGAAATAAGAAAAAATATTATATTTTCAATTTCAAGAATTTTAAAAATATTATTAATTTATTTATTTCAACATTTAACAACACCTTTTGACATTTGCCAATACCCATGGATGAAAATTTGATTTTTCTTTTGTTTATATATGTCATAAGTTATGTTTTTAAAATATTTTTCTCACCTTTTTATCAGTTTCAGGAGTAGCTTCTTCTCCAACGGTAGGGACCTCGAGAGACTGTCCCCTCTCCACCTGGGGTTGGTTGTGCCTTTGGGAGATGAAACAATAAGGTTTTAAAAATAAAAAAATTGTGTTTAGATTAAAAAGCTTTGCAATATTCTAAATAATAAGATTAAATTTAATTATTAAGTTTTTAATTAATTGACAAAGTCCATCAAAGCTGGAGACCATGCAGGGATTATTGCGCTCTTAAAAAAGCCAGATCTTTTTCATTTCTCCCCATATCCATAGTTTTTCTTCATAATTTTTGTTTTAAAAAATATTACTACTTTGTATTTTTTTTCTCAAAATACTACTGCAGTTGGCCGTAACTATCCTATAAATGGGGCTATCAAATCAATATTAAATCAATTAATTTTAATTTCACAACTTATTTTAGTGTGAAAAGTCTTAGGTCAAGCGTCTACTTCAATGGTGGCAACCTGTGGCGTATGCAGATTGAACGTTCAGAAGTGACGCATTGAATTTTTGCATCTATAAGTATTTTTATATTGTGGGTTTTGATCAAAAGGTGGTTGCAAGATGCAACCGAATGACCTCACATGAAAGAGAATATACTTGTACGTCATGAGCCTGAGCATATCTTAATTTTCTATTGTATGTAAATTGTAATGTAACATTTTTGGAAGAGGTTACCATGTTAAAAATTGCTTATAAACGCTAATTAGAGAAGTAAAGTTTCCAAAAATGTTTTGGAAAAGAGCCTTGGAAAAATTCATGGGCATACTCTCCAGGCTGCCGGTAACTTGAGAATTCGGACCAATTTTATATTTTAGCTACCTTCCCCCAATGATTTGTTGCAATAACGCCCGTGATTATAGTTCTGAGTTTTTGCGTGAAAAATAAATTTATTTTTTGTGATCTGGCATACTTAATAGTATTAATCTATTCAGTTTCAGCATTTTTAAGAGTTTCATACTTTTCTTATCCAGAATTAGTTCCACTAAATGAGATTCTTTGGCAGCTGCCAATGCTATCGCAAAAGAGTTTATTTCTAGCTAGCGTAGATTGGTACTTTATATACTTTCGCTTTAACTTTGTAGCTAGCGTTTGTCCTGTCCTCATAATAAGAACATATAATGGATTTTGCTGTTCTGCAAGAAAGTGGCCGAACAGGCTAATTCTCCGCATAACCGAGCTTAACTAACTTATCTCTTGTTCATTAGCATGTATACAAACATGGCCTGGTACCCACTGCAGAGTTATAGTCCCTATTTTACTCATAATACCATCTATGTTCCTACACTTTTCTTCAATGGATGACTCTGCAATATTAGGTATTGATAATTTCTGTATAGCAGATTGGAAATCGCTAAGTATCACGGTGTTATCTCTGCCAATCATGGCTTCCATTGCAAAATAAATAGCCTGCATTTCTCCGTCATAATTGTTCCTGAAGATGGCATATAAGCCGAAACGTAGAGCATGTTTTGCTAATTGAAATTGGTGAAATAATTTTGTCTTTAAATTTTAACAAGTAAATACATTCACCTTAAATAAAGTGAAATCTATTCATAGTAAATGGGTTTCTAGGTATAAATAAAAATGCACTACAACGTACAGACACTCGATTCCATATTCCGGTAACATTACATGTTATTTAATTATTTAATTTAATTCTTTGAATTCGACAAGTTACATATTTAAGCTACTTGTAATGTATTAGGAGTTATTGACCATGAATCTAAGAATACACTTCGGCCATTTTGAAAAAATTGGCATATTAGGCTTACAAACATTAATAGAACGCTAAACTTTTTATTTTTTGATAAAAGTACTGTTTTGCAAACAGTCTTACAATACAAGAAATCGAAAGAAATTAGTCCAGAATTACTTCTATGCTAACTTACAATTTTAATATTAATACTTATTAATTTTATAAAAGAAGATGGCCATGGGACCTTCTAATTTAAATTAATGCTTGAAGTACCACCAATGGGTGGTTCCTTCCCAAGATTTTTAAGTGTATATGAAACATACAACATATTTACTTATTGTATTTATTATTTGTACAGTTGTAAATCACATTAAATAAATTTAAAAAAATTATAAATATTAATTTTAATCGTGATACCTATTTGATTTTATTTACCTAATTAAACGCCTTATATGACCAATATAAAATAGCACAAATGAAAAACATTAATATTAAACAAAATCTATTTCTACCTTAATCTGAAAAATATAATAAGTCAGTGCATACCTCATTTCACTGTCTTTAGTAGAGTTATGAATTATTGCTTTAATTTCGTCCTTAGTATCCTCGGATGCAATCTTTTTTATCTCAACTTCTTCTTCACTAGTAGCTGCAACTGAAAAATTATATTTCATTAGAAATTATTAATCGCAGGAACTTTTGATCCATATTTAGGAAAAATATTTAAATCCAATGTATTGGACAAAAGACTGATCTA
>NW_027112846.1:173891-174375 GCF_000696795.3 Halyomorpha halys | reverse complement strand
ATTATATTTCATTAGAAATTATTAATCGCAGGAACTTTTGATCCATATTTAGGAAAAATATTTAAATCCAATGTATTGGACAAAAGACTGATCTATATGACTATTATAAGGCCTATCTGGACATACGGAGTTGAGCTTTGGGGCTCCACTAAATCATCAAATCCCTCCCGAATTCAATCCTTACAGTCCAAAATCCTTCGTAAAATCCTTAACGCTCCTTACTTTGTCACAAATCAAGTTATCCATCATGACCTTAATGTCCCATACGTTGCCGATTTGGCCAAAACCAGATACCATTCCTTCCATGTTATACAGTTGTAAATAACAATAAATAAATGATTAAAAAAAAAATTCAATGTCCTCACTACTTTGTATCATGTCACTATCTAATCTACAGCAAATTCACTTGTTGTATATATGTTATACAGTTGTAAATAACAATAAATAAATGATTAAAAAAATCCAATGTCCTCACTACTTTGTA
>NW_027112846.1:172840-173841 GCF_000696795.3 Halyomorpha halys | reverse complement strand
TCACTACTTTGTATCATGTCACTATCTCATCTACAGCAAATTCACTTGTTGTATATATGTTATACAGTTGTAAATAACAATAAATAAATGATTAAGAAAAAAAAATCCAATGTCCTCACTACTTTTGGTGATCACACCAATAATCTGAACTGAACTAGAGGAAGATTATAAAGCAGAGACAAATATTTAAAAAAATTATTTCGGACAATCCAATAGATAAATATTTCAAATCTCTTAAGCCTTTTATACCACGGTGGCTTAGGAAAACTTAAGACGACCTGGTCTCGTCAAGGAAAGTCTTTTCCGACTTGCGTTGGGAGACGTGGGAAAAGCTCTTGCACCTCCCTTTCACCTAGGATATCTTGAACCGTGTTTAGTACTGTCCTAGCTTTTACCAGCTACGATCGTTTTGGGTTCTGTGGCCTTTAAGGATTTTTACTCTTCTTCATATTTTTTTTATTATCGAATTTATTTTTTAAGTAAGTAAATATACAAAAGGTTTTTTGTATTACAATTTTTTTTTTATTGTTGTATAAATATTTTATAGAACATATGGTGATGTGTCTGATTGCATACGTATAGTACAAGATCCGGGAAGAAAAAAAAGGCAGTTATCTCACCCCATTTTTTTATTACTTTAATGAAAACTATATATAATTAATAGTCAAAATTGATGAGTCTGCCAAGTATAGGTAGGGGGAATAAAAAATGGCGGCTGTTTCAAAACCTTAAAAAACACTATTTTTTCATTCGGAGCTCTATATCTTAAAAACTACCAACAACACTAGAAATTCTAAAAGCACATTATTTAAAGAAGAGTAAATTTGCTGAAATATTAGCCTTAGAAGAGCTTTTTACGTCTAATCGTTCTTGTGATATAGCTTTTTAAAAAGCAAAATTTCTTAAAAATCTACTGAAAGATTAGTAGTTAGTTAATTTATTTTGAGAAATCTATATTTCAGGAACTATTAAATTTAATTATTAAGTTTTTAATTAATTGA
>NW_027112846.1:163808-171859 GCF_000696795.3 Halyomorpha halys | reverse complement strand
AGGATATCGGGATGCGGAATAAAGGTTTTAGAAAGGTGTTGTCCAAAGGTTTGCGATTTTTGTTCGTCAGTTCTGGTCCAGGTTTGGGATTCGGTGAGAAGAGGATAGTTAAAATCTTTGAATTTCAAAAGCTGTTTGGTGGCGGTTGTTCTTTCACCAAAATTACTAAGCGCGTACAGTACAGCACAGAGTCAACAAATTTCATTCATATAAGTTTTTTTTTCTCGTTATTAATTAAAAAAGTAAATAAATGGCGCAAAGGAATGAGAAATGTAGGCATTTTCTTAAGAAAAACGTTTATTTTTAGTACATTAATAATTTGTCTTTTCTTTCAAATATAAAAAAAATGTACTGTAATCGAACAAATTTCAATTTTTTTCTAACAAAATACTTAATATGCTATAATTATTCTTAGTCTCCTCCCTTTCTCAACCCTGGGCGATGTAGAATCTTTGTCATGAACCTTGGCTCTAGCAGAAAATCCCATTACTTAGTATGAACTAATGAACGAAAACATTTTTTCTCTGAACAAGGAAAAGATTTTGTCGGCTGAAGTTGCCACAAATGCTGAAACTCCTAATGTTTTGTAACATTGACTTACAGTTTTAGCTTGACTGAACTTCATAGATTACTATCATTGCAGAAGACGTAATCGTACAATATCTGAGGCTAAGAAGCCTGTTAAAGATTGGAAGAAAACTGATGAAGGGAGGAAATATGAAAGACAGAGGACCGCTGAAAGGAAGCACAGAGAGATGAGGCAGAGATCAAACTAACGTTTTCAAATTAGTTTGTTGTAAAATTTTGTTCTCTCATGCTATATTGTATTTTTTATTTATTTTTTTTAAGGAGGTCACTTACAAGCGAGTGATATTGTTATAAATCAGAGCATTAATTTAAATATTTACCAGAAGACAATGCTGAAAAATTCAATAGACATGTTATAGGAGATTACACTCATTGTGCTGTGTAAAATTGTCAGCATTGTTTTGTTTTCTGGATAATCAAAAAAGTAATTTATTTCAAGTCAAAGATGTAGTCAAACTGTTGTATTATGTATATAGAAAATATATATGTATTCATTTAAAATCAATTCTAGATATTATTCCATTAATGTTACAATGTCCTAATGCAAAACTTCGCATTTCCAAATTATCTCTGAAAACTAATTGCATTCATGAAGTACTTTATGACAACTTCAGTTCCTAACCTGATTTACATGGAAATGTCCAAACTCAAAAATAATTTGCCATGACCACAAAAATAGAAAAGGTCCCTCTTAAATTTGATTCGTTAAATGTATATCAAAAAACATAAATGACAAAATCAATTTTTCAAATCTTCTCTCTTTACATTGAGATCTTAAAAACTTCCGAGTTGTTTCCCCAGAAACTATAAATTATGATTTAAGATTCTTTCTTGGAAGCGGTATGTTATTTATATCGTTATATTATATATATTTGCATGTTTGTGTGTATCTGTTTGTTTTCTCTTTTGACATTATGTTTATCAAACATTAACCCTATGAAAGGATACTTTAAAAACAGAAACCGAACATAGGATACTAAGTGAAGACAATGTGTGCATTATACATATTACTGTTTATTTTAAATTAAACTCATACACAGCAGAAATTCAAATAAGAAAAATAAACAAATAATAAAACAATAATAATCATTATAAGAAAATAAGTAAACAAATTCCGAGCTCAAGCCTTTCTTACATCGCTCATATTTGGCCTGTTCCGCTGAGAGTGGCTGTTTTAAATTCTGTAAACAGTCCATGCTATTTCCTAACTCAGTTTCCTCCTTTAAGCAGTAAGTTTCGAACTATTTATACTTTTTAAAATGAACAGTTATAATGTATGTCCTTGAAATTCTATAAAACAAAACTTGTACCTTCATCAATATCATCTTCATCATTTTCAGATAAATCTACATCGCTCAACTCATCAGCCTCTTCCATAGGAATGAAGCGGTTGGCTTTGATTAAAGAGAGGTTGTCATCGAGCAACCTCTCTATATTCTCTTCAAAATAGTCATTGCATGTTGTGTCAAAGCTAATCCCCTTGCTCCTGAAACATTCAAATGGAATAATTACTATAATCGTACATAGGAAAATCCATTCAATAAGCCTATACAATAAAATTTACTAAATCAAAATCAAATTGTGAATGAGAATATACTTGTCATTTAATACTATTTTATTTGTATTGTTTACTATACAGAGACGTCATCATGAACCAACACGACGATGGTTTGGGACATTCACGCGGTCGAGGAGTAGGTTTTTTAATCTGAATTTTGTTAAATAATAAGATGAATTTAAGTTCTCTTCCTAGGATGGAAGGGTCATTTAGAATTTTTTTATTTTTTTTATTTTTTTTTTTTTAGGAACATGTAGGATTTTGACAGAAATGAACCAAAGCAAGAAATAGATGGTTACATTTTTCAAACGATAAGAGGGACATGGACTTGAGGAATGATTGGGCCATATATTTCCGACACCCATATAAATAAACTGCAAAAATTTCGGTGAAACGTTTTACAAAAAGAGTTGCCAAAAATTAAAACCAATATCACTTCCTCTGAATTTAACAAATAGGAATTTTGTAGATGTAATGTGTGAAAAAAAATACTATTGTTGTCTAGAATTACATTCCTAACATGGAAGTGAAAATTTTATATTCGAAAAAGGTTGGAAAAGTATAATATTCTACAATATATTGTAGGAAAAATTCAATAATACCAAATGGGGAAATTTCAGATTTTAAGCTCTTTTTGCTCACTAAGAATAACAGTAATGTCGCCCCTGTGCGTACAATTCTGGATCATTATATGTTAAGAATTTTAAACCTATTTGTTTTGGCCATTGATGTTTTTAAAAAAAAAAAATGTAATACTATTTTTAATATAAATTATATTTTACAGCTGTTTTTCCCTTATATACTTTAATCAATGCTCAATAAAATATCCAATATTTAATACATAGCATTTAGGACGTTACTACCAACTATACATACATAGATACAAACAGTGTTATATTAACAACTAATATTTAAAAAATATATATGTAATTAAATGAATAATATAACATTTTAAGAAGTTAAAATACATACTTAATTTGATCTGCTGCAACAGATCCCTCGTCTTTATCATCCCAACCTCCAATGGCTGTAACCAAAAAATAATATTTATTGTATTATTGTATAATAATGACAAGCTAAACAATATGACTTTTGGTAAGTATTTATGAAAAATATACCTTCTTCTAATTTGCTATCTTCTTCATCATCAGACTCTTCTTTCTTCTCTTCGTCATTTGCAAAGAAACTGTGCAGCATGGCTGATAATTGATCCTTTAAAAGTTGCTGTTGCTGCTCTTTCTTTTTTTTTTCAAATTTTTTTTTAAACTTTCCAGGATCCATATTTCTGAAAAAATTGAAATGAACCACCTCATACGTTCAGTTCAATAGAAGTTGTACAATTAGCAAATTCTTGTACCATTAAATTATCGAAACAGAACTCACCATGACATTAAAAATATATTTCATGTTTAATACTACTTGTATAGTTGAATCTTTATGTCAAGAAAGTGGAAAAGAAACTGTCGCCTTACCCGTCCATTAAGTTTGTAAATGTTTTGGCACAAGAAAAATTAATATCGATTTCATTATAAACCAGTTTGTTCCAACATGATTCAAAACTATAATAAAATTAGTGAGCGAATACTGGGTAGAGAATTTTGAGTAGAAGACTGTAGAGAGCACACAACCACACAATGAGTTAGTTTCTAATTTAAGCCAAAAAAGTTAATCACACAAATGTTATCCGTTGAATGGAGATTTTTTCTATGATATTTGAATAATCCAAAATATTTTTTTAAAAAATTTAATTATTGTCTGGTAAAAACAAAAAGAAAGTATAACAGTGACAATGAGTAAAGCAATGACCTTACCGAGGTTCACACACACACACACACACACACACACAGTGTAAAGAAATATGTCCAAATATATATTCATTATTGTAATATGTGGCATTATGAGAGAAAACAATTTTTACAATATTTAGGATATAGGGGCCCCTTACTATTAAAGCAATTGGAGGAGGGAGTAATAGAAAACATTTTGTTGGTTACCATTGATTTAAACTATAGAGCACTCGATGTAAACTAAAAGGAAACTTATATGAATATAATATTAATTTAATTTATCATTAAATATAATATTGAAAACTTCATACCCATACCAAGTAACTAGCTGGACATTTTTTTTAGTGAAAGTACTAACTCGAAGTTAGCTCTTTCAATATATAATTAATCTTACACATTTTCTTACTATAACTTCATTAATGGAATAAACTGTAGCCAAGTGTTTTTAAAGTGTTCAGCAAGTCCGTATAAAATTGGTTTGTTAATATTATGAACAAAATTAATTCGTTATTTACACCCATAAGTAGCCTCACAAAAAAAACTCCTCCTAACTCATAATTAGGTTTATTATTAATGAATTTTCAAATAAGCAATAAATGTAATAAGTAGGTTCAATAAGGTTAAAAAAAAATTAATTAATGATTTGATTAAAAAACCATGCCATTATCAGAAACATCTTGGAACCATTTAAAAGTTTTTTTTTCTCCCTGTTATCTCCTTTTGACTCAAACCCAAAGATAAGGACTGAACCTATCTCCTTCATTTACAAATTAAGATAATCTTTCCAAGCATGAACCACTGATAAGTGAAAATTCCATTTTGATCAAGATATAATGAAATAAGAGACAGCTATTAATAACCATTAGAAGAAACTATGCAAAGTGATTTTTATTAAAATATGTAAATAAGGCAAATGTGTACAAATATATACCAGTAAATAATAACAATGACTTGCAAAAACATCAGTATGAAACAAGAAATCAAAATGAATTTGTAATTGTGCAAGAAGATTGGAATGCTAGAATAGAAAAAGATCCAAATTTGGAAGAAGGGGTGACCGAGTGTTAATGAAAGTGGAGAGAAAATTGCCAAATTCTGTTTGTTTAATGAACTCTATATTGGAAATTCCTTTTTCTTCTTTTTTCACATAAAATAATTCACCAAATAACTTTTAAGGCTGACGAAAGAAACCAAAAGGCACTAGAGATTATTTCATATACAGCAAGCTTTTCTTCAGTGAGGTCATGGTTGTAAATGTTAAATATGGGGCAAAAGTCAACTAAGACTGCCTACTATTTTTAGGCTCTAGAATTAAGATTCCAAGGACCAAGAATTATAAGAAATATGAGAGGATTGCCATTGAATAGCTACTAAGTCAGGATAAAAGAGAAGAATATGAAAGTGAGATTAGAGCAAGCACTGAGGGAAGTGGATATAAAGGAGAATCCATTTAACCTGTGGCCAGTCAATTTGACAAAGAAAAAATTTAAGAGAACTGCCTTAGATTCTCAAAAGAAGAGGTGGTGGTCTGAAGAAGTGCAGACCAAATATCTACAGACTAATAGCACTGGTGATATAAGTATTAACAATGAAAAGAGGTAAAGTAAGCCATGAAGATGGCTAAACAGACAACCTTGGTTGAAATTGGTAAAGAAATAGAAGCAAGCTATGTTGAGGACAAAAGGAAGTTTTGGAGCACTGGGAAGGGATTATGTGGGCAATATGGAAGGTAGGTAAGAAGTATTAGTATTTGACAGTTAATTGCCAAATAAGTTAAAGTTTTGAAAGAATGGGCAGATTTTTTTCATTAAATTTTGTTAGTAAGAATCTTATCGAGGATTGGGATTTAGAAATGGCAAAAACCAAAAACAATAAAGGCTGGTGTTAATGGTATCACAGTTGAAAATTGTGGATACCAAGAACAAAGGTGGTTACTAAATGTTTTCAACAAAGCATTCTAAAAGAAGGAGATCCCTACAGACTGGGAAAATAATATCATCATTCCAATCCACAAGAATAATTCTATAGTAGAGTGTGGAAATTATCAGGCCATATGCCTTTCATCCGTTTCTCTGAAGTTGTTTTCAAGAATATTAAAAAGAAGACTTAGAAGAAGTGTAGAATATGAGCTTCAGGAAGAACAGGGAGCATTCAGACCTGGCCCACAAATACAGAACAATATTTTCACACTTCGCTGTATGATGGTTAAGTTTGTTGAAAGACTTCCCAGACCTCTCAAGTGTGTTTCATAATGTACCCCAGGTAGAATTCAAACTAGCATTGGAAGATAAAAGATTTCCCATTAACTTTAACCAAGCAATCTATAGCTTGCATCGAAATGTATATGGATTAGTTATGCTCAATAGCAATAAATCAAACCAATTTGAAATGGAAACAGCAGTGAAACAAGGGGACAGCTTATTTCCAATATTATTTTTAATATTTATGGACAGAATAATATTGGAAGCTAAACAAAGGAGCCCAGAACTGAAAGTGGAAAATTTGAAAATGGATCCTGTATATAACCACAATTTACTATTTGCCGATGGTATCCTCATTATTGCAAAAAATAGAGGAGTCTTACAAGAAGCACTACAAGCATGGAAGGAAGCTGAAAAGGAATGACCACTAACTCAACAAAATCTAACTATATGGTTGTGTCTAAAAGTGGTACTAGGGAACAAGTTAATGTGAGGCTTGAATCTGGAACAGGTTGATGTGTACCATTATCATGGAGTCAAAATCAGTAATGATGGGAGGTTGGATTCTGAGATTAACCAGTGCATAGGGAAAGTAACAAATCTGTACAACCTACTCCATAATATAATAAATGACAAAAGAGAAGTGGAATTGAAAATTAAGATGACGGTGTACAAACAAATCTTCATTCCTAGTTTCAAACCATAAAAATGAAATATTTGAGGAAAGCTCTTGGTAAAACTAGATTTGACCAAATGAGAATATAGGAATTACAAAAGAAACAGGTCAGGGACGGCTTAAAGAAAATATACATAGAAAAGAATTGGCGTGGTTCCACTATGCACAAAGAATCCCAATCAATAGACTCTCAAAAAGTATTTGGGAGGCAATGACTGAGAGAAAACGACCACGCAGACAACCAAGGAATAAGTGGAAGGACATATCAATGTGGAGGACTTTATTTCTAATTAACATTGTTGAGAACTATTTAAAGGATTGGAAGAACGAAATATTAGAAAAAATTAACAAACTCCAAGAATAACGCAAACTGACATAAATAAATGATGAATACATAAATAATAATAAATAAACAATAATAATGTTATTCTTATTTATAAATACATATATAAGAATAATATAAACTTGAGAATTATGATTGGCAAATATCAGTTTTAGAATTATAATAATACAAACCTTAATATAACAAGGTATTATATATAACAAGTTATTATTATTAAGGTATGTATAAATAAAATTATGAAGTACTTAAACAATTTAACTCAACCAAAAATTTAACAATATATATAAAAAAAAAAATCATTGTTAATTAGGCATTGAATTCCCATTTTGGTATTTTATCAATTGGATAATGAATTCATAGTTGGGTTGAAAAATAGAGATAAAGGCCTGTAAAGTAAAATGAATGGTGCATTATTTCATGATTACACTTTATAATTGATTACCTTGAGATGTTAACTGGCACAAATGAATAGCATATTAGAAACCTAATAAATTGATATTTAATTTTCAAAATATTTAAAATTTTAGACGGATCAATATTATTGACAATGCTGCTATCCTTCCACTAATGACCTATTGTTATGATTGACTAACATAAGTTTATGAAATATACCTGGTCACCAAATAATTACATAGCATATAATAATAATAGAACTCTTAGCTTTCCAAAGTTCAAATAGTGCCGTACTAGAAGTAATTCTATACTATATTATAGTAACTGGACAGGAATTTATATTGTGTTCAACGTAACATTTTGTCAAATATAGAAGGTATATTTATATATCCAATAGATATATCGTTTAAATAATTCAGTTCAAGATTATTGTACTATCAATTTGTTACTTATAGAAGAATATCAATTACACAGTTTCTGTAAGATATAATAAAATATAATATGA
>NW_027112846.1:153545-159270 GCF_000696795.3 Halyomorpha halys | reverse complement strand
TTCTCAACTTAATATTTTTTTACTTTTTCACTTCCAGAGTTTCGACCATTATCCAGGTGAATATATATAGCATTATATATATATATATATATATAACTGCAATCTATATATATATTTATTTTTAATCACTAATTTGTTCCACTTGTCAAATTTGCCGAATTGGTGTTAACCAATTTCATCATCTGGCATCAATATTATGAAGTATTAATAAAAAATTCCTAAAATTTGGTTTTAGCAGTAGTCAACTGTAGAATGTTAAGTTTTAAACTTTGAAGTATTTAAAAATCATTAAATTATAAAAATATTCAACTAAAGCTCATTCTTATATTAAAAATTAATATTTGTAATATGAAATTAAGTGGTAGATTCAAAGATTTGAAAATTCATACGAAGTATGTCTTACATATCCTTATTATGTAACAATTGAATATGTCTAGACATTAGTTGTTAATGAAAACACTACTAACCTAATAAAAATATAATCTATTTTACTTACATTTTCTAAAAGGGTGATGAGAGGTGTCTTTTCAGAAGCTTTAGCAAAGAGTAGGGAAGTGCTCCAGCTCCCCTGATGGCCCCCTTAGGAACTACAATGCACAATCCCTCATAGATATTAAGGTTATAGTAGTAATTTTCAATAATATAAAATCTAGTTATAACTTTATAAATATAACTAAATACATACTTTTATAAATGATTATAAGTGATGAAGTACATAAATAAAAATCTTCTTTTTGTTCTTAAAGTGACCTGCTGTTAATGGAGGTCATCTTAATGCGACATAAGATGTTCATCCAACTTTCCACAAATGATTAACAATGGGTTGTGTTGATATGGGCCTTGGCAAAACATTTGACACTTAATTTTGGATCTGTCAGGCACAATGGAAAGGGTTATATTTTGCCGTAACAACAATATTTCTGATTGTTACTAGTACTAGACCTCCTATTAGTACTCCTGATTTCTCCAAATCTGGCTACAGCCTAGGAGAACACACTCTGGGAGATGCCAACTGCATCAGCAATATCCACTTGCCAGTACCCTTAACCACTCATAATATTGTAAACTCACTATTCAAGATGATGACTTTCCATCATTAAGCAGAATATTGCTGGATTAATATTGAGAAAAGTCTAAAATAACAGTTGGTATACACAATGAGTAGAATACTTGTTTAATTTCTATGTTTACCATGAGATTAAAGACTACCCAACAAACAAACAAAACTAGGGTATTTTAATTAAAATGAATAAAATTAGAATCAATCAGCACTATCCCTATTCATTTTTGAGCAGTTTATTAGTAAATTATTTAGTTCTTCTTGAAAATACACTTGTAGTGAATGTGTTAAGTCATATTATAATAATGTATTATCTGTAGTCATGTTTGCTTTTAGTTATTGATGGGAGATGCACTGTATTTTGTTTTTTATAATTTTCATTGCTGTAAAATCTTATACTATGTATTTAAACTAAAAAATTGGAAGATTGTTTATTGACTGTGTGTAATATATAAAAGGAAGATGGTCCAGGTGCAGTCAAAAGAACTCAAATAGTAATTAAACTGTTTTTTGGGAGTCAATGTTTCACCCCACTTTGCAGTGTTTCTTCAGGGTTAAAAGGGATACTAAAAACTAAAATAATGCAACAAAGAAAGTGAATAAATAATATGAAATAAAAATAAACTAAGGTATGGCTAAGAATCATTTAAAATATGATGGAAAATTAAGAAAATAAGAATAAAATTTAGCCTCAAATTATCCTCTTACTATATATATATATATATCTTGCATACATACATACATATATATAATATTATATACAAATATAAAGCCAGATTAGATTACAATCCAAACTTATCCCAGGCCTAGATCATGGATACTTGATTTTTTCAGCTAATCAGAAACTTTTGCTGTTTTATGTGGCTGGGCATTATCATGCACAAGGAATGATTTACCATTAATCATGGGCATGTAAGCCACTAAATGATCTTGTGAGATGATCTCCACAAACCTTGAAGCATTGAAGGTAAACCTTGGATTTTTTCAACCCAGTACGTGGCTCCAAAAAATTGCATCTTCAGAACATGATAGAGCTTCCTCCTTGAGCTACATTTTCTGACTTTCTACACATTTTATACCTTTCTCCAGGTCCTTTCCAGACTCTTTTACGGGCATTTGGCCTGTTAAGACAACTATTAGGACAACTCTCGTCTTGTTAGTGATTCTATTGCTTATCAGTCTGAGATTGGTGTTCTCTGGCAAATCTTAGTCTCTGTGTATGGTGTTCTGGAATAAGAAAGGCTGAAATTTATCAGGAATTTATGGCCACTGAAATTTTAAAGCAATAAAAACTTAGTCAATTATTGATGTAATGCAATGATTTTCTTTTTTTTTGTGAAGATTAAATATTCTTACAGAATAATCGTGACCTAAATGACTCATAATCACTTGAATAAAGAGGAAAGAGATACTTTGATGCACAGTACCAGGAAAAAGCAAAAAAAAAAAATGAAATGTTAAATATGGAATTGTAATTAATAAAGAAAAAAAATAATACTTAGTGTCTCACATATAAGTAATCCTAATACTATAAATAAATTAAAACATGAATTAGGCTCCAGAATAAAAATAATTTTAAGGTTTATAGGTGTAATTATTTGATGGGGTGTATATACACGCAGACACATACATACATATATACTGAAGTCAAGTTGGATTGTAATGTGATGTGAAGTATGTGAGACACGATTGCACTGGTTTGATTGTATTATCTCTGAAGACAAACAGAGAGTCAAAACTATGTAAAAAAATTGCAAAAGTACATAATGTAGACTAGTAGAACCAAAGATGTCATCAAGAGGAGCAGGAGAGTGCCTTACCCCCGTAATTTGACAATATGTAGAGTTAAGAGATTTGAGAACCCTCTTCAAACTGCAAAAATTTAGGCGGTAAATGTTTACCTCAGCTCCCCCAAAATAGCGATCTATTTTTTTGAGACAAGAGTGTACTGTCAGTTCCGAACTGAGCCGTCTATGGACGACTTTAGGTAGGTTACAAAATTAACCACCTTTCAAGAGGGAAAATGTCTTTCCCTACACACTCCTTTTCCCCTTTGATAAAGGTTAGCTTATAATACACCACTATTTTCGGCGGCAGTTCTGACTTATAAATATTTTGTAATATATACGTTTACTTACTTCTAACTTATATTTATTATACTTGATATTTAGAAGAACTAAATTATAATACTTAGACTCTGTAACCTGAAAATGTATCGGAAGCATTTATTTTATATGGTATACTTTTAATAAGAAAAGAAAATCGTTTAATAGTTAATCAGACTAGAACAATAAGTTTCTCTTGAGCTGTAATTAATAAGAATAAGATATTTATTTTATAGATTGTCTGAATATAATAATAAGGTTCTCTTGAGCAGCAATTTAATAAGAATAAGATATTTATTTTATAGTTTGCCTGAATATAATAGTAAGGTTCTCTTGAGCTGTAATTTAATAAGAATAAGATATTTATTTTATAGTTTGTCTCAATATAATAGTAAGGTTCTCTTGAGCTGTAATTTAATAAGAATAAGATAATTGTTTAATAGTTGATCTGAATATAATAAGGTTCTCTTGAGCTGTAAATTAATAAGAATAAGATAATTGTTTAATAGATCTGAATATAATAAGGTTCTCTTGAGCTGTAATTGAAATTTTTTACAACTTACAACATACTTTACAAAATCATGAGATACTTTTTTTTTTTTTATCTTTTCATTTATACCCACACCTGTGAAATACAAAATTGACAATTAGCGGACTGCCTGACTTATATTAATTAAACAAATAGCATATTAGTGCACCCCTAAACATCTTCACCTCATATATATCATAGAGGGTCAACAATCTTCTCATAATTTTACATTTTATATTTATTAAAGAGGGAATATGTATTAGGTTTAAAGGATAGAATTGTATTGAGATACATGTATAACTAACAGAGGAAAAATAATCTTTTCCTCATATATATCATACAAAATTGACAATTAGCGGACTGCCTGATTGTTATATTAATTAAACAAATAGCATATTAGTGCACCCCTAAACCATCTTCACCTCATATAATAGAGGGTCGACAATCTTCTCATAATTTTACATTTTATATTTCTTAAAGAGGGAATGTATTAGGTTTAAAGGGTAAAATTGTACTTAGATATGTGAATAAATAACGGGGAAAACCATGAACTATTCTTTTATTTAAACAATTACATGTCTACTACAATCAACTATACAAAATTGTATAAGTTCTGACAATTATTTAAACAAACACTCCTTTAAATTAAATCTAGTTATTAATTAGAGACATCATATTAAAAACATACAAGACTTTGACAACAAAATTGAGTGTCAGTTTCTATGGCCAAAACAAAACTTATTGACTTTTAATTCAACAATATATCACAAATTTGTACTTCATTAATTCTTTTGACATGATTTTCGCCTTTGAATTCATAGCCTACTAATGATATTTACTTGATGTTATTTATTCATTCACTGTACAAATATATACAGGATGGTGGCGTGAAGGAAGGCCGAGTTAGATACCCTTCTCATGATGGTTGAGTTTGAAATCTGGAATGGAAATATGTAGGTTATATAAAAATAGATATTCTATATTGGAAAATTATTGAACACAAATGTTAACTGCCTTAGCACTACAAAGTATTAAATCAGGTCCTTATTATTACTAAGGAGTTAATATCGACATACTATTAATAACCAAATAATATTAAAATTCTTACCTTTTAATTGCTATAAGGATCAAATTGCCTACCAACCTCCATCAAGAATTGATGGAAGCGGGAGTTTAAATCGAGCCTCGATTTTATTCCTTCCAAATTGTGGGATATTACAGCATACCTCACGCCACGTCCTCTCAATATTTTGGGTATGAATTCTTTTATCATCCGGGTTTAAAAAATTAATACTATGATTTACTGTCAGATGTTGATACTGTTGGTGGTGGATTAGAGAATAATATCCTCTCCATAGGTCTGAAATGATGGTAGTTCCCGGGGTGATTCGCCGCAGGATAACTTCCATGAGGGAGTTAGCCGAGCGATTGTTTCAAAAACATCTCTTCCTCACTCTTTCAATCCCACCGAAGATCCATGATCCTTTGAAGTCCCTCCCCCGGTTGTTTTTGCGTTTTCCAAACTTCGCCTCATCAATTTCTACCACTACTCCTGGACCACCAATGGTGCCAACATCTGACATCACTAGTGATTCTAGACAAATCTCCCGACAAAAATTTGACCAATCCACCACTGTTTTGGAGGAAAAGCTTAACATCGACATTATAATAGGTTGTCGAGGGTGAGGTAGAGTTGCCCATAAAGTTATAAAATGGCACACCTTTTTGAAGGAGAGTTGTGTTCGACTCAGCCATGTGCTAGTCCTCATACTTATATAATAATCACATTTAAAGAGAACAGTAATTTTTTATTACCTGAACTGTGCTCGGCCAAGATCTGTCACACATATTGCTCTACATCTAGGACAAATTTTGTCATTATTGGCATGTTTTTTCATAAATGCTGAGAAATAGAAGGTGGTGGTGGATTTTCCCAGTAGAAATCCAGGCCATACGATGAAAAAAAAAAAATCTACCATGCATTAAGACACTTAATATACAAAGTATTTTTGTTTTTATATAAAAACACAT
>NW_027112846.1:150783-152473 GCF_000696795.3 Halyomorpha halys | reverse complement strand
ATATATTAAAAAATTAAAATAAAAAGAATCTGAATAGTTTTTAAACTTTTTTCAAATATAAGAGATACTTTGGGTTCTAATTAAGAACTCTAATATCAAATAGTTAATATAATTTTATTATATCTTAATCTCAGGGCGTATTGTTGCTAGACAATCAGAAACAGGCATTTACAATAATCTCAATTAATTAAATTTAAATCTATTTTACAAATGTATTCTAATTTAGTTATAACAAAACTAACCAAGTTCACGATCTTCTTTCGTTGATTCCTTGGTGTCTTCTTTTTTATGTATGATATATATGAGGAAAAGATTATTTTTCCCCTGTTAGTTATACATCTATCTCAATACAATTCTATCCTTTAAATACATATTCCCTCTTTAATAAATATAAAATGTAAAATTATGAGAAGATTGTTGATCCTCTATGATATACTGCTATGTATTGACCTTTTGACAATCCTGGGTATTATTAAGGTGTTTCGTCATCTGCCCCTATACCTGGACAGGGTATCCTTCTGCGAAGCTATTAGGGCGTCCCCGGATATGATAACATCTGTGTTAAGTTTGCCACATTACCAGAGTCCCCTGAGAAAATTAGATTGGCTAACCTTTAAGTGTCAAAACACAAAATGACAGGTTGTGATGAGGGACCAGAATCAAATTAACCAGGTGCAAGCCCTTCCTGGACATGTCAAACTTTTTCACCCATTATCGGCTCTGAGGAGGGGGACGCCTACCTCGGGAGCCTTTGGTCACCGATAGCCAATGAGATTGGAGATTCAAAAATAAGGTAACGCCCTAAAGGGGGAGTGGGAGAAAAAGAGTAGGGTAACGAAAACACAGGAAAAAGGGCACAATCAACAGGAAGGCTTAGACGGGTGAGGACCACAGTCAAACAGGCTTAGAAGATGCGCTTCGACCAGATGAAGTCATGAGAAGTGCCACGAGACCTGGACATCCTTTATGAACGACACCTACGGAACCACGTCCCACGGCATCAGCAGCTATAAGTATAAAATTAACCAATAAGCAATAATGTAATAATCTATATTTTATGGCAACCTTTATCTGAATCATTATAACTATTTTAATCATAGTAAAAAGTTGTAAATAAATAGTAATCTCTTTATGTAGTTTATATACTATTATATAACCCAATATACCACTCTTCATTATAATATATAATTAATGGTAACAACATTTTATAAATATAAAGGTATTTAATTGGTAAACTGGTAAACACACAAATAGCCTTTGGAAAATAATCCAATCAGAATATTAGTTTTTTAGGACTCAATATATAATTAATTAATTAACTTATTTTGGATAATTGCCTTCAGCGATTATCCTGGCATCCCGATTAAATCTCCATAGCATACATAGCAATATATGAGGTGAAGATGGTTAGGGGTGCACTAATATGCTATTTGTTTAATTAATACAACAGTCAGGCAGTCCGCTAATTGTCAATTTTGTATTTGACAGGTGTGGGTATAGAT
This sequence comes from Halyomorpha halys, assembly GCF_000696795.3. Taxonomy (NCBI): domain Eukaryota; kingdom Metazoa; phylum Arthropoda; class Insecta; order Hemiptera; family Pentatomidae; genus Halyomorpha; species Halyomorpha halys. The sequence goes on along the minus strand of NW_027112846.1, from coordinate 150,971 downwards.
GAAAAGATAAAAAAAAGTATCTCACGATTTTGTAAAGTAAGTTGTATGTTGTAAAAAATTTCAATTACAGCTCAAGAGAACCTTATTATATTCAGATCAACTAGTAAACAATTATCTTCTTCTTATTAATTTACAGCTCAAGAGAACCTTATTATTCTAGTCAGATTAACTATTAAACAATTATCTTA
>NW_027112846.1:136452-149793 GCF_000696795.3 Halyomorpha halys | reverse complement strand
ATAATAATATAATTTACGTAAAAAAATACTTAATATTGTAATTTAATTTTGTGGTAATGTGTAATAGTAACTTTTTAATCTGTTTAGTTCAAGTTCAAAAATCACTCAAACTTTTAAATACGTTCTGTTTTTATTATAACTTAAAAAATTAAAAATAACCTGAACATTAATTTACAACAATCAATACAAAATGTACAAAATTACTTTAATACAACAAAAATTAATTCATATGAAAGATTTTTAGAAATTATAATTCTTTTCCATTAGATCATCCATCTTTTTGAGGTCTTCTGACCTTTTCTCCAGTTTCCTTTCCTCCTGATCTGCTTGCCTATTTGTAGTCTCTATAAGTTGTTAAAGTTGGTCAGTAATTTTTCATTTTTATCCCATTTTTAAGTACCATTTCTCCTAATTTTATTTCTGAAGGAGTGGCACGACGTTATTTATCAGCATAAACATTTATCTTGAATTTTTCATTTCTATCCCTGACAGAAACTTCTAAACTTTGGTTTGATCTCCTTACATAGATCTGAATTTTTTTTAAATTTATAAGTCCAAAAAACTCTCGACTTCGCTTGCTGAAGATAGTTCTTTAAAATTTTTTACAGCCTCACCTTTTCTTCATTAAGTTTCACATCATGTTTAGTCACCCAGTTACCTGAAACGGAAACTTCTTATCAAGAAAATTAGCATATATTTTTATTTAACTCAAATCCTGCATCTTTCCAAACTTTAAAACATCAACTATTCTTGTTTCTAATGTTTTCTTATCAGATCCAAAAACTAGTATATCAGCAATACATATACCAACTTCTGGATGATTCTTAAGGGTATCTTCTAAAGTTTTATAAAAAGGTCTGGAGCACAATTAATGCCAAAGGGAAACCTTTTAAATTGAAACAAGCTCTTTGATTTTTAAAATGTGGATATAAGGGTCTGCTTTCAGGGGTCAGCTGATTATTTACTACTCTTGATATATATTTTTTATATTAAGAAGCTGGGGATTGGCTATAAGATTGCTGTACTGAAAGAGCATTTATTGTTCAGGGAATTGTCAATGGGACTCCTTTCAGCTTACTCAATGGGTCCACATTCTTCATAGAGCTTACAGTTGCCCAGCCCCGATCCAACTTTAAAAACTCCCAATATTTCAGCAGTACTCCATCCTAACAATGAAAAAATCTTTTCTTTTTTTCTCAATTGCTATATAAGCTGAACATGACCCCAAAAAGGTCAAGAATGCTCATATGGAAAAAGGCCACAGAGTCACTTAGATTATTATAACTAACTCTTTCACTTTTAAATTATCTCTGTTTCTTTATCAAAATCCTTGCACCTGCTTCTGGGTCAATTAGCATGTTTATGCTCATCCTTTCTACATTACACTCAATTACTGGTTTATCTCTTGAAAATGATTAACATAAAATAATAATGACTCTGATTCCTCACCAGTATTCATTTGTGCCTGTTGTACATTCTTAACAAAATTCCTCTTTTTATTTGACTGATTAAAAAACTTACAAGCAAAATGCCCAATTATTTAACATTTATTATATTTTATATTCTTGGCAGGGCATTGGGGGTCATTTTGGAAATGCACAATATCACCAAATAGTAACAAGAGGTACTGATATTTTGGCTTATATATTTTTTTTCCTTTAAAACTTAGTTTATTTAAAGATGAATAACATATTCATCTTTACTTTCAATGAACTTACATTGTATAACTACAACATCTAACCATTTTAGAAATAGCTGTTTAACCTATCGCTTTGAACAGCACTGGTGAAGCCCTGCAAAGTGGGGTGAAACGTAGGACATTAAATAGTTATAAACTATTTGTTCTTTTTTGACCGCAACCCTGACCATCTTCTTATATTTAAGTTTTATGGTCAACTATATATCTACATTTTAGAAATATTTTGAATTTCAGGAAAGGTTAAAACCTTTCTTCCTGTAGTAAAAACGCCTATCTCATTTCCTTGCTGTAACAGAAAGAAATAAGTTGGTTTCTAATTTTATTGTCACAATCATTTTCAAAATCACTATTATTTTGCCTGAGATCTTAAGCTGTTAATAAAATGATTTATATTTCCGATTTATGATTTATATTTATGATTGATTTATATTTCCAATTTATGATTTATATTTCCATCATTGCCTTGCTTAAGCCCTCCTGAAAAGTTGTTCAGATTATACACTTACTTTTGGGGTAAAATGATCATCAAAGACTTTCAAAGCTGATTTATAGTTTATATAATCGCAAAAATTTTACCTTTAAGACTGCTGACATCACTTGATCAGGCTAAAATATAAATTTTGTGAAGACATACCTTTATAGTACAGAAACAAAGCTATTTTTATTGCAGAATTTGTTATTTCTTTGGCATTCCAAAAGCTCTTTACATCTTACCCAGTAGTTTCCCACGTTGTGCTGGTCAAGACCTAACATTGGTAATCACCTATTGGAAAGTTACATTTTTTAAAATGCAATATCCTCGTTACCAATGTAATATCCAATTTAAAGATAATAAGTAACAGAAATAATAAAACTAATCCATAGAATATACTACACTATGTACATATTCTGCTATAATTCCTATATTAAATGTGTTACAGTCGATTATCTACTGCACCATTGAGATATGACACTAACATGTGCTTTACAACTAATCTTGCTGAAGTATTTACAATTGGAATTGAACTACATGGATTTCTAACATCTCAAAGTTATGACGAGAAGAAAATTTACTTGATGTAGGTTGAAAAGACTTAACCCATAAATCATTGTCTTCTAACACCCAGTTTATCAGAATGTTAACATATTAAAATACTCAAAGAAAAATTAAAATGAATAATTTTTCTTTAATATCTTAATACTGCATACTAAATTACAGTTTAATAATTTCATAATATACCATATAATTGGGTCAAATTTTTACTTTGTTCATTTACCAAAATATTCAGATCTATTTAGAGCTGAAAGATAGATACACATTTCAGCTTTCTGCTATGGACCCAAAAAAAGTGGTTTGGGCTGGTAGTGCTAATCATTTCTTTTTGTAACAATCTCAACCAGCCAAGTGGGTTACGGCACGCACACACACACATACACACACATCAATTATATCGAAGCTGCTCTTAAACTCTGAGCTTCAAATATTTTACTTGCATCACCTGGGCCCTGTTTCATAATGAAAACTAATAGTACTAGTTCAAAGTACAAGTGTAGAAACTAGTGTGGTAATAATACTAATACTTATTTTTTTCATTATAGGGATGAATATTAACTATATTGCAGGAATTAAAAAATACTAAAGTACAAGTTATTATTGTAGAAGTCTGTGTAATTGAATTAAGATAAATCTACAAGACTAATAGTATTAGTTTGTACTTTATTATGAAACAGGGCCCTGGTGTAGAATTAAAACACCTAAGAAGTCTTGGACATGCTTTGAGATGCCATAGACTTTTTCACTAATGAACTTTCTGCATTTCACTAAAAAAATTAAAATGACTGACACCCCCTTCACCTGCCAAACTTAATGAATTTAGCTACATTAGACTATTTTAGAAGGGAATATATATATTTTTTTTTCTTCTTCGCTAAGTTTACTACATTGCCTAAAAATTCAACAAAGGAGCTTTTTTTCTATAGTTTTGAGAAATGGAGACATTATATTACCTGATTCATAAGAATTAAGTACAAGAATACTATCAAGATGATTAACATATCACTTCATGCAAGTTCATTGATCTATATTTAGTTTTTCTAGCACCAATGTTTAAGTCTAGTAGTTTGACTTCTGTTTAAAGATTAAGTGTTAAAATTAGTGTACTAAACTAGCATTGTCACAAGATCAATTTGCAACAAATTATATAAATTGTAAATTTTCTTAAATTTACAATTTATATCAGATTTTGCTATATCATTAAATGAAATAGCAAAATCTGATATAAATTGTAAATTTTCTAAAAAATGAAACTGTTTTAGAAGGTTCTACCAATTCCAAAAATATATTTAGTGGTAAAACAAAAAAAAAAAAGTTAATGTTAAGTAATATCAGATTTTCTAATTAAACTCAGTATTATTCAGTCTTTAAATGCATATACATACTTTAAAATATTTTAGTATGTACTATATAAGACTATGTGAAAAAAAGGTAGTAAGAATAATTCAGTTTGATAATTCATAAAATGGTATCATTTTTATACTAAAATAATAAAATAAATTAATTTATTTTAATAATATACTCAAATAATTATATTAATCATAAATTAGCTATTCATTCAAAAATAGTTATGTTTGTGACATTTTTAGAGTTAAAATCCTCTACTCACTAAAATTACAGGATTTGTTAATAAAAAAATTAATAAAAGCAAATATCATTAAAATTCTTATAATTTTTTATTAGTAAATATTTAAACAATATACAATAATAAGAAAACATAATTGGATTAACACAAACAGAAACATTGTAATTTCAATTTGTAGATATAGTGCTCTCAAACATCATATTTACATTTAGTGATATTTTTCATTTTTTTTTTTTTTTTTTTTTTACAATTTTAACTAAATCAGTCTTGTTATTTTGATGGTAAAACAATAGGGCTAATAATAGTAATTAAAAAGCAATTCTAGACTATGATATTTATAGAATCAAAATTCACATTTAAAGCTTACAAAATTAAAATTAATCTGCTATTTAAAAGGCACACATTTTTCTACCTACTATACAGGGAATGAAAATTTAGAGAAATATTTATTAAAAAGTAAAAGTAAAATATACCATTTGTAGAAAAACAACGCACTTAGAAAAAAATGTTTGGACTATCAAGGAATCTAAGACAACTAGCATGTCAGAAACATTAATTTATTTATGATAAAGTGAAAATTTAATCATATGATTTTATTTCATGATAATAATTCATAAAAATCATTGATAGATTATATTATCAATCTATTTAATTTTAACAAAACTGATGTCACTAGTAATAATTATTAGTTCAGCAAAACGTTCAAACGTTACTTGAATTTATCAATATTTATATATTTGTATTACGAATTCAGTTATAATTAAAATAAAACCATAAAGAGCTCATTTCCATTTTAAATAATTATATTGACTGCTTAATAAGAATTTCCTGAACAAATTATATACAGAATTGTTTGTTTTCACATACACACACACACACACACACACACACACACACACACACACACACACACACACACACACACACACAACCACTTTCAAACCTGAAATAACCATTCATATCTACATAAGCAAATGTAAAAAATAATTTAAAAGGCACCCATTTTTAAATTAAAAGTTATTAAACTTAAATGATTTAATGAAAATGAATCATGCAGAGAATAAATACTTCATAAATCAATAAAAACATAAATATTTTTGTAATAGCATTTAAAAAAAAGTTGATATCTTTATTCCAATCTCAAATGGAGATATTTTTTGAAATAATGATTTTTAAGAGATTGAATATTAGAATAAGGGGAAAAATCATAACTTTTTTTTTGGAAAAGAAATTAATTAATCCTATTTTTAATTGTTTTTTCTATCATGACTCACACAAACATATATTTTTGAATTGTACATAGGTATAGAAATTTAATACAATTTTGTATTATAATTTCATCAAATGGAAATCTCAGTTCATTTCTACATAGAATTCAAAACATTGCGACATTATAGATGCAGTTTAAACATTACTTAATAGAGAATAATATTTTTAAAAGCTAAAATCAGTATATTATCTGATTTCCAGTGCCTTTTAGAAACTTAAACAATTGCTGTAATGTGTAACTCTATGTATAACTCATACTAAGAAATCATTTGTTTCATCATAAAGGTATTAAATTGTAAAAAGAAAACAACTATGACATCAAAATTAAGAATATATTTTTATATATAATGATCAGAGAAATTTAGGATTTTCATTAATTTGAATGAGGAGCTAATTCTTATTTTTATTTTTATTTTTTTTTTTTTAAATAGAATTGCCCTAACATTGTTCAGGCATGTGTACAATTAAACTCAAACAAATTAGACAGGTGTTTTTAATTTCTAATACGCTTCATAAATAGTCTTAATGAACATATAATAAAATTTATTTTGCTTTATTGATAATAAATTAAAAACTTAGTTTAATAAATCATTTTTACCACAGTATGATGGGTACCAATGGATTTTAAAATGATACATATGTTTGTACTTGGTGCTGATTTCAAATGTTTTATACATTTACTTATCCTAGAAAAATAATTACTTTGATTTATACAAATTGTTACAGTATAAATTGATATATTATTCATTATAGGCATTCTGATATGATTTAAACTAATAAGTATTACGAATTCAATCAGTAATGAAAATAATTAACCAAAGAAATATTGTACCAATTTTCAAAACATTTAATAAAATAAAACTTTCATCATCGTAAATATCCTTAAAATAGTCATAGAGGTAAAACACATCAGTCTTGGGTTTTTCAAACATTTTTTTCTATGGTTGTTAACTTCTATAAGGGCTATGTATAAAATAATATTGGTAACAATATACTATTGGGAAACATGTGCCTGATTGTGTGTATTGCAATAACTGAAAAATTATTTTTGTTTTATATATTGCATTGAGCAAATGTTTAATATATTAATATAATATGACTCAGTCTATTTTAAATCACAGAAGTTGCAAAATATTGACACAGCTCAAACATCATAAGAATAAATCTTACTGAATTTTTAGTGTCATTTGCATTACTTTGCACTGTTTTTTTTTTTTTTTTTTAATTTACTTATTGTATAATTATGAACTTTGTTGGTTCTGGTAAACAAAATTTGAAATAACTAAAAAAAAAAAAAAAAAGTAAAAAAGTTTGTGATTAATTCTTACTATGAAGTGGAAGGATGGAAAAATTGTCAAATACATATAATATACTAACAATAACAAAAAATATATATATATATAAAATGAGTATTTTAGCTTCATATTAAAAAAAAAAAAAATCAAACAAATTTTATGTATAGTTTCTGGCATACCCTGCTTTTTCCTAACCTTTTTTTTAGTAAAATAGAAATTATTTTTACATCATAAAACTCAACTTCATGTTATATCAAATACAGATACGGCATGCGATTTCTGATCAATATACATAAAATAAAACTTAATCCTAAAATTGCATATATTTTATTTTACTTTGTGATACATTAATGTTTCCCCAAACCTTAAACAATACTTTGAATTTAAAAACATTGGCAATAAAATAAACAAATTACATGACAACAACAAGTATATTAGATCACATAATAAACAAGATAATGATATTAACATTAAATTTTTCCAAAGTAAAACAATTCTTATTGTTCACTAAAAATTTAAAAATGATGTGAGGAAATCAATTGTTTACAAAATAGTAAGATAAATGTAAACATTTATATAAAATATATTTTTAAATTCAAATTAACTTTACATTTTAACAAAGCTGAGCTTGCATGGCCTTTGAGGCTTTATTGCATTTTCACAATGCCAAAATTTCAATTTTTATTAACAGAGATGTTTCTGATTTCCCCAAAACCATTCTTTAAAAATTCCCCAAACTTATTGTTTAAAAAAATAAAATAGGCTTAATGCACCTCAGCATTGTTGATATAAACTTATTTTACAAAATGTGCATGTGGGAATCTTAGCCAAAATGTTTACAATGCTCTGTGGGGTGTTCATGTACTTGCTATGCATGTGAGTGTTTATACACTCCTATGTACATGCACACTTCTTCACCGATCTTCTTTCTTATTCTAAAATATTATTTAAAACATTGAAATATACACAGATAATTTTATTATATGTATGTATGCATGCGGTGAAGTGTTCTTACTGAAATACACATGAATGAATTTTTTTCAATAACTTTGTATCTTATGATTTAACAATCATCAAGAATATTAACTTTTACCAATAAACATATTGATACAAAAGTTTGTGTAAAATTGATGAACAGTTTGTAATTAATACATCATTATGAAGTAGTTATAAAAACATAGACATGAACATACATACACATTCTATATTTATGTATATATAAATTATTTATATATATATATATAATTTTTAAAGATATTTCTAAAAATTAAGAAACATCTTATCTACTAAATAATATTGGGCACTTAATTAAAACAAAAATAAAAACTGGGTAAACTTACCCTTTGGATTGCAACTACCCTCAATAGAACTATTTTACAATTCAACCATAATTAAACCATTTCATAATAAAGTTAAGTGCTAATTTATACAAATGTAAAAGGATAATCATGTTACAACAAAGCCGATGTCATGAAAGATAAAAATATATCATTCAATATAAGCTCATTCATTTTTCTCTCTCCTTTATTATCTCACTCACACACTTTAAAAGTTAATCTGCAAAAATGACAGAAACTATCACTTCAGCTCATCTTTATTTATTTTTTTCAAATATACATATTCATATATATTTTTTTCTTTATTTTTTTAAAAAGACACTAAAATTCTTGGTTTAGTATGTGTCTGTCAGTCTTATAAACCCTCTTTTTGAGAGTAAAAGGAAATAATTGACTAAATCTAATGTTGACAATTTAACTATACACTACTCAGTCTTATAGTTACATCTGTCTCTTTTAACGAAGGAACAGGCACTTTACACTTTCTAAATGGCATCTGAATGAAGTTTCCAATATAAAGTATCTTTGTTCAGTATTTGCTGTAAAAATATAATTACATTAATACTAAACTATCCTCTATTTATTTGAAATAACTATATTGAATTGTATGAAGATAAATCATATTTTACTTCCAATAAAATATGATAGTAAAGGTTAGTTAGGTTTTTACGTAAAAAGTACTAAATGATTTATTTTAATTTATATGGATTTCATTTTATTTGTTTTAATTTATATGGAATCTTCAATCAGTTTGCTTTAGTTGTTTCTATATATTTTTCTGCAATCAATTTTATCATGTAATCACAATACCTTTAGAGGTAAGTGCTTTGAAAAACATCAGTTAAAAGAAAAAATGGACTAAATGGTATAAGATATTGAAATTTCAATCAGCTGAGATAAGAGATTTTGACCAATTGCAAATGAAAGGAATGTTTTGTATGCCTGGTTTAAAACATTTTAGCTGAAATAATTGTAAGAAGAATAAATAACTTTATATTGATTGTTTTATATATATATATATACATATATATATATATATATATATATGTATATGTCTGGGTTTCTGTTTTAAATAAAGTATATAACAGAATTATAAGAGGTAACACATTAACAGTTTTGTACTAAATAAATGAGGTACTAGTATATGAGGTAGTACGTTACATTTTTTTTTTTCAATACAGGATCCATGTAACAAAATCAGTCCTGATCACTGAGATTTGATCAAATTACATTTCAGATTTTAGTTACATGTTTTACATCTCAATTTATTTTATAATACATTTCTGGAATAATCATTTTTATTTTTAAGATCCATGAAGCATTAAATAAAAAATTAAAAGTGTTAACGAAAGTATAACTTTGAAATATATTTAAATTTATGAGATTTTAAATGGATCCTGGTTGAAAAAATAAGGAAAGTGTGCATCTGAAACTGCCGCCATCTACTGCAAGTGCTTATAAATTATAAAGTAAGATTTACATATAGAATTTAATAATTGAATAACACAAACAGTGTATAAACATATGCATTTAAGCAGTCTCATTCACACAAGCTTGATTGTTTTATCATATTGTATTTAAGAAGCACATTCATTAAAAATTTAAAATCTAAAAACTTACTTATTATTACTATAAAATAAATCAGTCAGTACTATCCTGAGGATCATTTCCAGTTGTTACCATGGATGTTGCTTGACTCATAGGAGGCATAATGACCCTTGAAGCAGAAGCAGCTTCAGGTTTTCGGGTAATTGATAGATCTTCCACTTGATTTGAATCTTCTTCAGTTTGTTCAGGAGTTGGAGATCTTCGGTGAGCATATTTTATTAAATTGGGACTCAGTGGATGTTCGCTCGTTCTTGGACTTGAAGAACTTCTACTATTGTTCTCAGTATTTGTCGCAGCTACCATGGCAACCATTGCTTCTCGTTCAATATCTTCTCTTTTTATATTGTGGGCCTCTAAAGCATGTTGGAGAAATCCGTGTTCCATTATGCTTTGAGAATATTTTGTTTCATCTTCCACACCTCCATAAACCATTGACCCTGTACTCGTTAAACTATAAGGAAAAGCAGCACTACCATTGCTACTTGAACTTCGTCGGAAAGGCCTGCTTGTTGTTATACCCAGCTTTTTCACTTTATCATAAAGTGTACGGGATGGTACACCAAATTTTCTTGCTGCTTGAAGTGCACTCATTCCAGTTCTGACAGCTTCAATAGCAGACATAATATCATTCCTGGTATACTGTTTGTAACGTTTCCATTCTGGCTTAGGAGTTGGAATATAAGTTGCAATTGCCGAGGATACTCCACCTGTGAAAAAGCAAGCATTTAGTAAGATTATATGTTTTTATTACTCGATAGTTTTTTATATATACTTTAAATTATTAAAAAAATAAGAAATTTATAAACTCTAATTGCAATATGATTCAGTAAAATTTAATTAATACCTGTAAATAGATTTTTAAAGACCTTTTTAAATATTAAAAATAAATTAAAAAAATTATTATCTATGAAGAAAAAAGGATAAATACACTTTAATATTATGCTTCATGTGCCTTCCATACAAAATAAAAGTAATGTATAAAACTAAATATTGAGTATGAAATGTATAATTATTTTATTTTATAATATTTCACATCTACACAATTAGGTCATTAACAACATGCAATTTATTTAATTTACCATTCTAGTATTACTATTTAGCAATAATCAACCAGTACAAATATAAATCATTGTTTTCGTAACAAAATTTTTTAACTAATTAACATTCATTGTAATGAATGCTATTAAGAACTATAGAATTTCAAATTAACGCCTTTAAATTAAATTAAGGAATTACTTCTGGGGAATCGCTTACGTGGAATTACTTTTAAGGACATCTTTTGAAGGACTTAATGAACTTTTATTTTCTAATATGATTAATAATAAGCATTAACTATGTAAAAGAAAAAAAATCCATTTATTTATCATTTATTTTTAATACAGTTTTTGAACTTATGATCATTAAATAAATAAAGAATGTTTCATTGGCGCAATAAAACAATTACAATAAAAATGATAAATACTATCATTTCACACTCTTTTAGTTCTCTCTTGGTTAGAAAAAGTTGGAAATCAAATCATTGGCAAAATTACAAAACAAATTTAGAATTATTGTCCAAATTGTATTCAGAATAATTAAATCTGTCATTAGAGGAACACCTCATCTCCAAAAATATAAATTTTTGGTAAATTTTAAACAATTTTCCTAAGACATTATTTCACTGAATTTCATACTTTTTGAATTTTAGTGTCTGCATTCAGGGGTCTACCTCTTTATTCTAAAGAGAAAAAATTTTGTATACTCAGTCAAATGTGTCAAGAAAAGATAAAAAACTGTATCGGAGATGTGTTGCGCATGACTTTCATCAGATGTAAAAACAGGGTTACTGCACACTTCACATATTATTTACGAAATTTCTCACTATACTTCTTAGTTTCCATTCTTATCGATGGTTGGCCAGTCACAAAACCTTGAGTAAAACTCACCAACTATCTTCATAAATACCTCATTATCTTGTTAATTTAATATTTTTTGTCTCTCTTTGAAATGTTGGGATTTAATAGTTACATGATTTCAAATTATTGCTAATACTATATTATTATTGACTAACATCCAATTTTATAAATTGTTGTGGACTTACAGTCAGAAACATAAAATTATGGTAATTAACGTATGTATGTCCTGTGAAAGGTTTTATTGCAGCCATTTTCAGCCATCAGGCCAATCCATCTTGGAATGCCTTTAGGAAGAACAGTTTAGATTCAGTCAGATTTTCGACGATAGTGAATTATCCACTGATTTGTTGAATGTGAGATGCAAAATAAGAAGCTTCAAAGTATTTCCATGAGTAGTACTCACCTATAGGTCACAATATACTTTCCAAATCATTATATTACAATAATTGAAGAAGATGGTAGGGGGATGCGGTCAGCAAAAAGAACATAAATAAACAAAAAAATATTTATTTATGCCGATGTTTCGACCTGAGTTTCAGGTCTTCTTCAGGGCTATAGGACAAAAAGAGATAACAACCATCATCCAGAGAAACATCAAATTGAAAAGAAATAGTATACTAACAAATTTGGAATTAAACAAAATATTGAATAGAATAATACAAAATAGTTGAACTATGGAATCAGACAGTTGCAGATTGATAACAGTGAAAGATGAAATATAATATTGTTTAGGTAAGAAGATATGTATAAGATAAGATATGTAAGTAGTGCCTAAAAACTAAAAAAACAATTTGAATCAACATATTGAACAATACGAAAGAAAATGAAATAACTGATACTATGGGTAAGTGACTTATGTATGAATAACAGTGTGAATATTGATATATACATATATGAGTAATGGATGTATGATACAATGGACAAGAAAGTTATATAGATGAGTAAAAACCTTTTTGTTATAGAGATGTGTACAAAAACATTTTTTTTAAATTAAGATTAGAGCGTATGTAAAAACAATATTTTAAAAAGGAACAAGAGAGAAGAAGAAATATTGATTTTCTTACATCCTTTGTTTGCCATTCTTCTTCTCTCTTGTTCCTTTTTAAAATATTGTTTTTACATACACTCTAATCTTAATTTAACAAAAAAGTTTTTTAATTTTACTCATCTATATAACTTTCTTGCCCATTGTATTATACATCCATTACCCATATATATACATATTGATATATTGTCTAATATTCACACTGTTATTCATATATAAGTCACTTACCCATTGTATCATATATTTCATATTGTTCAATTTGTTGATTCAAATTGTTTTTCAGTTTTTTAGACACTACTTACATGTATTATCTTATACATATCTTCTTACCTATATAATGTTATATTTCATCGTTCACTGGTATCAATCTGCAACTGTCTGATTCCATAGTTATCAATCAACTATTTTGTATTATTCTATTCAATATTTTGTTTAGTTCCAAATTTGTTAGTATACTATTTCTTTTCAATTTGATGTTTCTCTGGACGATGGTTGTTTTCTTTTTGTTCTATGCACCTGATAAAGGCCTAAAACTCAGGTCGAAACGTCGGCATGGATAAATAATTTTTTGTTTA